>NC_068289.1:25827978-25990478 GCF_025860055.1 Xyrauchen texanus
TAAGTCTGGAGCTCCACCCACTAGGAGACCGAAATGCTTCATTAGAGAGTTGCTACAGAAGAGCTGCATGTGGTAGACAGAGTTACTCCAGTAGAGGGAGCCTCTTTGCTCAGCCAATGTAAGTGAATGGGATTTTACATGTGGACCATATTTGTCCAGTAGAGGGAGCACTTTTGCTCAGCCATTGTAAATCAATTGGATTTTAAAAATTTTTGATCATCTTTTGTGTGTACATTTACATAAACACGTCCATTTCAGCCATTTTGTATTGTATTCATTTTTGCTAAGTAACGTTTGGAAAGACATACATACTACACACGTGTGCCAAATTCCAAGTCAATTGGAGCTGAGGTTCAGGAGAAGAAGAGTTTTGTAGGTTTTCCAAAATTTTCACTGTACAGGAAAATCCATAATGGCAGAAGTATGGGTCCTTGAGGCTTTTTTGTTCCCCATGAGAAATGAGGCATGTTTACAAAGTTTCAGAAGATTTGGACAAATGGGGTGGAAATTATATCACTTTGAATTTTTGTTTTTGGGCGTGGCCTGTAGCGCCACCTATGGGCGAATGTTGACCATTCTTGGTTTGGGGGTACCCGTTGGCATGGAGTATCAATGTGCCAATTTAGAAAATTTTTGACCAGTGACTTTTTGAGCTATTGGGGCTCAAGGAGAAGAAGAATAATAATAATAATAATAATAATAATAATAATAATAATAATAATAATAATAATAATAAAACCGACAAATACAATAGATTCCCTCCTTACGGAGGAATCTAATAATAATAATAATAATAATAATAATAATAATAATAATAATAAAACCGACAAATACAATAGATTCCCTCCTTACGGAGGAATCTAATAATAATAATAATAATAATAATAAAACCATCAATTACAATAGATTCCCTCCTACGGAGGAATCTAATAATAATAATAATAAAACCGACAAATACAATAGATTCCCTCCTTACGGAGGAATCTAATAAAACCGACAAATACAATAGATTCCCTCCTTACGGAGGAATCTAATAATAATAATAATAATAATAATAATAATAATAAAACCATCAAATACAATAGATTCCCTCCTTACGGAGGAATCTAATAATAATAATAATAATAATAATAATAATAATAATAAAACCATCAATTACAATAGATTCCCTCCTACGGAGGAATCTAATAATAATAATAATAATAATAAAACCATCAAATACAATAGATTCCCTCCTTACGGAGGAATCTAATAACAATAAAAACGTCAAATACAATAGATTCCCTCCTTACGGAGGAATCTAAATATATGTAATCTGTAACAAGTCTTTACATATTAGAATTATTAATAATTTTATTATTGGGCTGATTTTTTTGTCCCACTCCATCCCTAATGGATTATTTTACTCTTTTATGAATAGTGCTTGTTAAGCTTTACAAGTAAAGGAACATTTTTGCATGTGTCCTTAATGTAATAATAATATTAATGATGATGATTTTTCAGGTTTTGTTCAAAGTTTTGGGAGAATATAGAATTGTGTAGTAGAATTCAGTAATGTAACTTTGCCATTTATAATTTCATTTAAAAAAATCAATAAAATCACATTGAAATAAAATACAGGAAATTACATTTTTTTTTTAATCAGATTAATCAAAAACAATAATTTAAATTTAATGAATTATCAAAATAATTGTTACTCGCAGCCCTTCTGAACAATCACGCCCACACTCTATTCTCTTCTATCTGCACTGCCTTGAACGTTACTGTATTAAAATCATATCACAATATGTGCATTTGTGATATTTCGATATTCAATATATCGTACAGCCCTAGCCTCCTGTGTTCGATATACAATGCAAACATACTCTAACTTTCATAAAACAGGACTCCCTTCCCAGTCTACCAAGACCATTAATTGAACCAAAGCATTCAAACTTAATTTGAGGATAAAGGAAAGCGGGCACCTCTTTAGCTGGCCATCAAATTGTAGCAGCTGCACAAAGATGTTTCCAGGGGAGGTGACATGTGTCACACGAACCCTGAGGTCTTTTAAACAGGTGGGCAAACTCAGGTTTGCCGGCAGCTCTTCAGAAGCTGGAGAGGGAGTCTGCTCAGGTACAACTTTCTCTTCTAATGGAGGGTCCCATACGGTTGCCTCCAAGTGCTGGGGGTCTTTAAAATGGGTGCTGAAAAAGCCATTGAAATTAACATGGAATAAAATGGATGGAAATGAAGAAAGGGGAGGAGGAAGGAAGAAAGGCTACTCCAGACTGTGTTTTTCAGTACTTACTGCTTACTGGAAACAGCAAGCCCCTTCTTGACCAGTATGTCTCCAATACTTGCTCCAGCACAATCATCACTGACCTCCAATGGACACACAGGCACTGGACTAGTGGCAGGCACTAGCTCTTAATAGGGGTGAGGGAAAATATATTAAGTACATTATTCTCAAAACTTGGTCAATTATGTCATGATAAATAGATTTTTATGAGAAAAATAAAATACAAACTACTGAATAAAATAAATGTAAGGTCCTTTTGACTTCCAGAGCAATAAGCCTATTACACATTTTGAAGAATTGACTTTTAATAGTCATACGTTAGAATGAAGCAAATGTATCAAAAGGAAATAATTAAATATTTAAATACATCTTTTTCAACCAATAAATAAAACTGACTTCAAAAACAGAGAAAATGGACAGAGTAGGTAGGTGAGCCTTTCCATTTCTTTGACTTCTGCTACTATTTGAAACAACTGAGCTTTAGTAGGTGGATCTTCTTGGTACCATTTTCAAGTTAGTCTTTTTATTTGCTGCCAACAATATCTTAAACATATATCAGTCAGCTTTTTCAATTTCTTTAGAATATCCTCCAAATAAAGAACACAAAATGACTTTTATTAAAAACATTAATGACAGTACACCATACGTCTTCCCTTATTTTACGTCATTGCCAGAATATATGTGCATAATGGGCCTCTTCACCACCACAGTTCTCCAGCATGATTGCTAAACACCAGTCTGTAAATATTTACTTCTTGGGAGTAGGGTTGTGCCAATTGACAATGATCTCGTGGATCAACGATAGTCAGAGTGATCGCCAATAGCTGATGCCTTTGATGATGTCAAGATGATATTTGGCTCATTTTCCCATTAATGTATTAAATTATAATAATTGTTAGGCTCTTATTATTATCATCAAATTAATATTACAAATAATTTGCCCTGTGGTACACAGACACGCGCTTGAAGAAACACACTTTATTATATTATTAAGAACAGATGCGCATGTATGACGCGCTGTTTGTACGGAGTAGTGCAGTCTCGTGGAATCTTTTTTGCAAGAACAGTATCATCTATGAGTGCTGCAAATGACCTCCGACATCTCAGCTCAGGAGGTGCTTTGAGTTCAGAACCGCTTTATTTCCACAGCGCAGTTCATTGTGACCACAACTCTGCAGCCTATACATCTGTGATTAAAACATAAAATAATACAAAAACATGTTTACCTTGAACCATGATTTACATTTCAATGATTATCATCATCATTATAATTATTATTTTTACATTTATAATTGTTTTTGTGTATTAATTTGTGTAAGTAATTTTCCATCTGCATGTTTAGATGGATACTTGCCTGACGGTAAATGGAAAGGTGGTTACTTTTCATATCTATCTATCGTGATGGAGGGAACAAAAATGTATTCACACACAATGTATTTTCCAGGACAATGAAATACCCGACTGATAGAGAATCAGCGCAGATGAATCAGCGCAGTTAAATAGGTTCTTTACCAAAGAGATGTTGCCCTTTACAACTGTTGTGAAGCCATTTTTCAAAAAGTTTATCAAAACACATTTTAATAGCACTTAATCATTTTCCAGTTTCATTTGACTTTTTGGTTAGCGTGTTGAATCGTAAAATCCCCACACGCGGTCACTGCTTACATTTAATATATAATTTACGGTATATAAATGTAATTAATGTAAAAAAATTATACATCTTTTCAAAGGTCTAAGGGTTCAACATTGATGTCCGATCTCTGTTTCACGATAGCAGTGCTCCAGAAACAGCAATTTACTTATTTGTGCCAGGAGTACAAATGAAAACATGGAATATAAAAAGGGACTTCATACCTTTGTTATGAAAACGCGATCGCAGATGAATCTAGTTCGCCACAATTGGGTCAATTGTCCATGGCAAGCATTCATTGAAAAACATCCAATAGCACTTTTTGACCATAAAAGAGATAAATCTGAGAAATATTGTTATATTCTCCATTGTTTACATGAGCTCTCGCCTGAAAGAATTACCCTTCGTCATCGTTTTTCAACAAATTATGCAATCTGAGCAGCATTTATGTTGTAAAACTGTATATTATCTTATATATTAGAGTCTCGTAAACAAAATGAGCCTGTTTTCAAAGTCTGTTTTTAAAAATGCGGCATAGTTTATACATAATAGCCAAGCAGTGCAGTCAGATTTTGTGTCATCTTGAAAGGCGTAGCCTTAATTTTACTCTGTATGCTTCCAGTGATTTTCAGAGAAAAGCTTCCAGGAACCTCATTTTTTGTTAGATCATCTTCAAATTTGAAACATAACTTCTTTAGAGTTGTGGCTTTGAGAACATTGTATTTCTGGGTTGTCTTGGAACTTTTATTGTTGTTTTTTACAGCACAAAATATTTCCATTACTATAAAATTCAGCTTCTCTAACTTTAAAAAATAACAACATATATTAATTATGAAACTTGGGAAATAAAGCTCAAAGTGTCTTCACCCAAAAGATATTACAACTGTGTCCATGCTCTAAAGGGTCCAGTAAATACAACCAATTAAGTTTCATTAAGAATTCATTTTCATGGTTTGTGCTCAAAAAGGGGGTGCATATCAACCGGTTAAAATTAATAAAAATAAAGTTCAAAGTTTGAAATCAAGGTGTCTTGCTTCATTGTTTAGCCTTAACCGTAACCCTGCTTAACGAAAATTACCCCATAGTGCCACCTATCGTCCAACCAGCAGTAATACCAGTGTTCGTCATTTTGAACATGACCAACTCATAAAATCTCACTTAATGATGGATTTGGCATTTCTTTCAGTATACAAAGGTACAGCTTTTGTGTGTTTATTTAAATGTAGACTCTTACTTTGTGCCACCACAGTGACAAGCTTCTGCTCTGTGAGCTCCTTAAACACTTCACAGGCTTCATTACTCCATGTCTCCTCCAAACTGTCAACATTAGATAGACTGCACCACACTGCCTGAGAAAGAAATGGACAAGACAGTTATCCTTAAGTTGGGTACTTGTATCTGCTCAAGCTCCTTGTTTACAGAAGTACATTTAGCAAGTGAGAATTATGTTGTCAAATCTGAAAAATTTCCAAAACAATGATGATTCAGGTCTGCTTAAAAATACCTGGTATATGCATTTTCAATCCTTACCATTTTTGGCAAAGCAAAGAACTCGTCCTTTATCTGTCTCCGGTCTTTCACGGAAAGAGTCTTTCTGTACCCAAAGTCCACATACCGAACCGCAACCCTTTGACCACCAGGGAAACCTGACCGATAAATACAGGCAATGTTTCAATCTAGACAAGCTGAATTAAACACAATGTTATATATGCATGTACACACACATTAACACACCTGTGACCTGGACCCTGCACCACTCTTGGTCATAACTAGCGACACAGTTCTGTGACAGTGAAGGACAGAATATCTGGAAATCCCTGTGTGGTGTAAAAGAACCGTAACAGTCCTGAAGCTTCGAATGCAACAGCAGGTACTCCATATTTTCAACCTGGATTTTCATAAGGATTCACCATAAATCCACTCATATACAACATGAATGCACAACTACTATAGTTGCATAAAAACACTACTTCAATTCTGATTTCATTATCCCACCCTCATTTTGTCCCAAATCATATTATTTTTTTTCTTTAGTCGAGCATCATGACCCATTGCTTGCTTGAACATTAATCAAGTCATTCAAAAACGAACTAGTGGATTAGCGAGGTTGACTAGTTTATCTATAATTTCATATTGTTCAAGTTTTGCTATTTTTGTAGCAGTGATTTAATTTGGGTGCAGACAGTATGTGGTACTTTAGCTGTTACCATAGTTTGTACAATGGATATCCATATGCAGATATCACATTTGGCTGGTCAACCATGCTGCCATCTTGGAACAATCAACTAAGCAGTGTTAATACAGGCATCACTGAATGAAAATCAAGGACTTTCAAGTACTTTTTTCAGCATAAATTTTTAATTTTCAAGAACTTGATGTGAACAATATGTAAAAGTCATAAAATCTTAATTACATTAATTCTAACAGGGCATGAATGGACCATTAACAAATGTTTAAGAGGTTAAGAGGTAACAAGCCAGGAAAAAACTATGGACTATATGATCTCATTGATTTAGACCGAAGACCACGTTGGGATCCACTTCTGTCAATCAAGAACAGAAAACTGAGGCTGCAGTGAGCCAACCATCTGTGTACCTAAGCAGCACATGAGATTGAACAGACCAGGCTATTATTAACATTAACTGAAGCACCTGACCTCTATCAGCATTCATTTATGCATTGCACTGCTGCCACATGTAAGGCAGGGTGCCAATGTGTTTGCATTCAAAGGCAAAGAGCAAATGTGTGATCTTTGAGAAAATCAACAAATTAACTTTCTCGCTATTAGCAACTCCTCCTGAGGCACCACACCCCACTGAGCGAAGACTGCAAATTCACACCTCATTGTTGCCCTTCCACATCTGTCCCATTCTCTCCTCTCTCCCCCTCACCCATTCCCCTTCAGCTCAGAATCACCTAAGATCTGTATGTAACAAAAGCCTATATCTGATGTATACAAATAATGTAACTAGTGTAACATGTTTGGAATCATTTAAAATGTCTCAGTGCGTCTGGTATAGTGCTCTTATTCCCAGGTTTGTAAAACTTAATGACAACAAATTTATAAGGTCTTTGCCAAATGCTGTATAATTCTGGAGGTCTGTCCCCATCCCTGCTTGTATGTTAATGAGGTATGTCCCCAGGACTTCCAAACCTAACCACTCCCAAAATTCCCTTTGTTCATGGTTTGGGTATTTACGGAGATGTGACACATTGTTCATTGTTCATGGTTCTCTGTAGTCAGATGATCCCACACTGTTTACTGTGTGTAATTTATCAGGTGATTGCAATTTGAATTTCTTATGTTTTGATAAAATGTCTAACTTTGACTTATCACTGTCTAATTGGAATTGATGAATTGATTATTACCTGGTCAATAAATTGTCAACATTTGATTTTATTCTGACTGACTCTGACATTGTGTTTCCCAAACAGATTAAACGATTTGTATGTTACCGTGAGTCTGCGTCAGATCAGTGACGACTAATATTTGGCATCAATTCAAGTGTACTTGGTTTGCAAAGACAAAATGGTAATTTCTGTTTAGAACAGCAAATGCTGCTTGACCAATCTAAATTCGGGTGTGTCTTACCTCTGTTTTGATTTGATGTTTCTCCAGATAAGTGTATGTGGGAAACCACGCATGGCCAATCCAAAGCTACAAGAGAAGTTATGTTGGTCAACTTACATCTGTAATAGTGGCTGTGACCTCTACTGAAGAAAACGTTAAGTTAAATTCAAGTGTATGCAATTTCATGGGGGCTATACTGAAGTATCTTTGATTGTGTGAGCGTGAATGTGACCGATCTCAGGTATATAGCAATTACCTCTGTTTGATGATCCAATACTGGCCGCTTGTGATCGTGAGACCCGCGGTGTAGAGAAAAACACGCAAGGACCTCAAAGCGACATAGTTTCATAATCTAAATGGGTAAAATATAATTAAAGGAGTTAAAAGAATAATCAAACATTCGCTCACTTTTAATGATGCTCAGATATCATTAAAAACCTTTTTCATTTATGGAGTCAGATGAAATAACAAGGTAATACAGAAGAGAAAATGTATTTCATTTAATCTTGTTGTGTTGCGTAACAAGAAAGACAGTAAAGCGCAGAGACCTTCACCCGTATTATTGGAGACCGCCATTGGACCGATAAACGGGCTTACACACGAGTGGCTGATTAGATAATTGCAAGAATAAGCACGTGTACAGGCGTACATATTAAAGTGGTCAGTGAGTATATTCACATTTAAGCTTTTTAAAAACTTACAAATTCTTCAATATGTTGTCATGAAAATGTATTTATTATAAATAAGCTGTCACTGTTTGCAATATTTTGTACCATTTCTAAATATTTTGCATTGTTTTTACATTCATTTCTTTGACAAGCCCTAAATGGTTGTTGTAGAAATTTTGATACTCATTGATCAGTAATAGTCATTGCAAGAGAATGCCCCTGTGTCTGAGGAATGCAGAGGGGGAGGATCTGCTTCTGTGGGAGACTTTGGGGGAAAAGAGGTATAAAAAACAAGTCAGCCCTCCCCTTCAGCGTCTCACTCATGGCACAGATTAACTCCTGTGTAATGACTGGGTCCTTCTTGCAAGAATAAATTATTTTAAAAGACTGTTTGATTCAGAGTGTCTCTTCCACAGTGATAATGGTTGGTTAATAATTTTTTGCCACAACAATTTGGTGTCAGAATAGTGGGTGCCTTCTGGACCTGAGAGCGGACGGTGTTTGGCCACCTGGACTGAGAAGTTCCAGCTCTACCTCGTAAGCTTAAGAGAGAGGGGCTGACCGCATCAGGGCCAGGAGAAACTCCACTGGAATCAAATGAAAACGAACCCGTGGCAACCCAAATATCTCTGGTAAGGGACGACTAAATTATTTTCTTTTGGTATAAGAGTGAGTGAACCATAGTGGCCGAGACTGTTTTCTGTGGTGCGAGTACAAGAGGTTCTCGAGCAGAAACTGAGACCTACGAACAGGTCAAGAGGTTTTCTAAAAAGAGACTGAGTTCTCGCAAAAATTGTTTAATTAGGTTAGCTGAAATACTGAGTGCTGGAACGTACTCCAGAGAAAGATTTTGAGCAAACCATAATTAACAAAGCACTAGGGAGTGCACCCTTATCTGATCTTGGGTTAAGAAATTAGATCTGTTGGGGACATACGACAGATTATTAGATGCGTGTCGAACGGTAAATCCACTGAGAAACACAAACAGCCAGTATGGGGAAATCTCAAAGCAAGCTTGCCAAATTTGTTACACCGGTTTTCTGTCAAATGAGAAAAACTATAGGAGAAAATGTATGCAGGGTAGGGGAAACTGAGCACGACTAGACTGCGAGTGGCGTGAGAATCAGTGGAACAGGGCAACGAGGCACAAAAAGGTTGTTGTGGCTGCGTTCAACATGTGTGTAATAAATGTGAACAGACAGTAGGCTGTTGGCTTAAGGAAGCAGATAGAAGAGAACAAAAGCAAATGCAGAAAGAATTAGCATGTAGGTTTGAAAAGTGTAGGAAAAAACTAAAATAAAATGTGTGAAAGATCTGTTTGTGTGTCAGCACCACCAGAACCGACTAATGAAAATATGTTTGTGTTTCCCAACATGCAACGGAGATTGTGCCGGTGCCGCCGGTGTATAAATCATTACTATCCCGTAGTGGAGCTGAAAGCCCTTGAACTGAACCCCGACCTCGACTGCTCTCCGCCCAGAAGACAAGCACCACAAGCAGCTTCTCCCGACTCGGACAGAGAAGGAGACCTGAATTAACTTTTTTCTGAGACCTGAGGTTGCGCAAGCGGTGAAAGCAAGTTACATTGAATGGAAGAGCGGCTAACCTCCACCCTGGCACACGCTGTGCACGCGGAGGAAAAGCTGCTGACAAAGAAAGGCAAAGTCAAGGCAAAGGGGGAGAAAGATCTTCAGCTGGCAGTTGTGCGATTACAATCTAATGTCAGCGCATCGAAACCGCAGCAGAAATGGACCGACAAAAAGAAGAGAGGCTACAGAAATCAGCGGAAGTGGAATTGCGGCTTGTGTGAGACTGACGACCAAGAGTTCAGAGAATGCACGAAATGCAAACTGTGCAAACAAGAGGGACACTGGGCTATAGACTGTCCGGGGAAGAGAAAGGCAGACTGAAGCAGAGCAGAGAGCAGCGAGGGGGGTCGTGCACAGGGTGATCAGCGGCTGACTACAGAAAAGGGAAGTGAATTTGTTTTAACCACACACACACATACAACACGCACACATACACTGATTTACATACTGCTCTCTGCAATGAAGACAATGCTTGCAAATCTTTGAGTGTGACTGATGAAGCTTTATGTGATAATGTTTCGGATGAATGTTTGAGGATGTACAATAGTTCAGGGTTTTTACAAATGCCTAGATATCAAATGTTAGTTGATTGGACATTAGTAGATTTTTTGGTAGATTCTGGGGCTAGCAATTTTACTATACGACCATGTGACTTGCCATGTGTCCCAAAATTGACAGGTTCAGTGCATGATAGCACTTTGGCCTAGGGCTATTTGATTTCTGAAAAATTCACAGTGCCCTTGGAGTGTGAGACGGAGAAGGGGAGAACATTTAAACATGCGTTTCTGTTTTCACCAGCTTGTCCGGTACCTCTAATGGCCAGAGATTTAATGTGTGAATAGAATTTGACCCTTACTTCCTTTGGAATTAGCATTGAGGAAGAACCACAAATATGTTGTTCTAAATTTGAACCGCAGTGGGCATATGAATGGCGTGTGAAAAATGATGATTGGGCAAAAATTATCTTGAAATTGGCAAATGATTGAACAATGTCATTTAACACAGAAAATATGATGCCTGACCAATTGCATTGCACGTCACATGTCGTAATTGAACGGAAACCACAATATGAGGAGGGGTGGTTTAACGGGGTAGAAATGAGACTGTGAAATTTGATACGATTTTCTGGACGGAAAATGTGTGTGCGCTCTCAGCTTGCCTGACAGAAAAACAAATGCAGTTCTATTTGATAGCAGGGAACACTGCCACACTTAATCAGCGACCAAGGTCAAAGAGCAGCTGTGAGCAGATCTGGGCCCCTTTGTGAGAAAATGCATAAAAGCAACAGATTGGGCTGAAATAAGTGCAGAAGTGAAACACAGGAAAAGTGTAGGAGGATTTGTGTCAAAATGTGATTTTGAGATTGAAGTGCATTATGTGGATGATTTGTTGATCTGTGCATGTGATGAAGCTACATGTGTGGCTGACTCTGTGTCCCTTTTGAAGCACCTAGAAGGAGAGGGACACAAAGTCAGTCTTTCAAAATTGCAGTTTGTGAAACAGGAAATAAAGTTTTTGGGACATGTTATCAGACCAAACAGTAAATCCAACTGTGACAAACGTGTACAGGCCATAAAAGATGTGCCAAAACCAATTACAAAAAAAACATTATTGCCATTTTTAGGAATGTGTGCTTATTGTCGTACATTTATTCCTAATTATGCCATTTTTGAACAGCCTGAGGTCATGTGACAAGCTTGTTTGGACAAGCGAAGCCGAGGAGGCATTTGCTAACATCACGATTTTGGTGCTTTATAGAAGCACAGAACATTTTTTAAGTACAAATGGCTCTGGCTCCCACTTTGGGCCTGCCAGATGTAAACCAACTGTTTGTTCAGATGGTTGATGAGAAAAATGGGTTTATGACTTCTGTTCTTTTGCAGACTCATGGAGACAGACTGCGACCTGTTGCATATTTTTCAAACAAACTTGATGCAGTAGCAGCAGGTCTACCACACTGTTTTAGGGTTATGGCAGCTGCTGAACTGGCAGTACTGGCATCCAGGGAATTTGTGGGGTATTCTGATTTAACTTTGATGGTTCCACACGCAGTCTCTATGATTTTGCAAGAACAGAGAACGTCACATATATCTACAGCCCGATGGCTGAGGTACCACACAAATTTATTGGACATGCCAAACATAACTGTTAAAAGATGCACATCTTTGAATCCTGCCACACTTCTCCCCACAGAGGAGGATGCAGAGGAACATCACTGTTGTCTGTCAGCGCTTGAACAGGTGTGCACACCGCATCCAGATCTATTAGACACGCCATTAGACAATTGTGACAATATCCTCTTTGTGGATGGGTCGGCTTCCAAAGATCCACAAACAGGAAAGAATACGGTTGGTTACGCGATAACCACTGAATTTGAGGACGTGACATCTGGCAACCTGCCATCAAATTATTCAGCTCAGGCAGCTGAGCTGGTTGCTTTAACAGAAGCATGTAAACTTATGGCAGACAAATGTGTGACAATTTACACAGATTCGCGTTATGCCTTTGGGGTAACACACGATTTTGGTGCTTTATGGAAGCACAGAAAATTTCTGAAGTCAGATGGTCGTCCAATATTAAATGCATCTCTTGTGTCTGAGCTTTTGGAGGCCATTCTTTTACCAGACAAGGTCGCGATTTGCAAATGCGCAGCGCACACTAACGATAACAGTTCAGTCTCAACAGGAAACGCACAAGCAGACACGGCAGTGAAGGCTGCGGCAGTGAAGGCCGCGGCAGCGATGGAGACAAAAGAGACTACGTGTGCTTTCATATCTGACAATAACCTCAACATTTCTTCTTGTTTACAGAGCATGCAAACTTTTTCCACAGGCGAGGAGAGAAACAGGTGGAAGGCGGCTGGCTGTAGCTTTAAGGATAATGTGTGGATGAGCTGTGATGGCATGCCTTGTTTACCCAAACACTTCTTTCCTCATTATGGAAAGTTGATACATGGGTTAGACCATGTATCAAATGCGAGGATGGTTGCACAAATGAAAGAATTATGGTTCACAAAGGGTTTCACGATATTTGCTGAACATTTTTTCAAAAGATGTGTCATTTGTAACACACATAACGTGGCAAGAGGGATAAACACCTACATCAGGGGGGCCTTTTGAGTATCTGATGATGGATTTCATAGAGTTAACCCCTTGTGGGAAACAGAAATACTGCCTGGTGATGGTTGACATGTGGTCCAAATGGGTTGAGGCCTTCCCAACCTCGAAACAAGACTCGGCAGCAGTAGCGAAAGCTCTTTTAACCAAGATTGTTCCGAGATGGGGAATTCCAAGGAAAATCAGCTCAGACAATGGGACACACTTTGTCAATGAAGCAATAAAGCAGGTGGGTCAGTTTTTGGGAATTGACATGAGAACACACTGCAGTTACCACAGCGCTAGTGGAGGCGCTGTTGAGAGGGAGAATAAAATGATCACGAACAAATATGCTAAGTGTTGTGAGGAAACTGGGCTCACATGGGTTAATGCACTCCCAATTGTGTTGATGTACACCAGAATGAGAAAAAGAGTCAAAACAAATTTAAGTCCATTTGAAATACTTTTTGGTAGACCCCCATTCATGGGAATAGAGGGGTGTAGACAGAGGCTGCAATCAACAGATCTGTGTGAGAATGACATGTTGAATTATTGCAAAGAAATGTCTTCTCTGTTGTCCAATGTTTGTGTTCAGGTGAAAGCCGCTCAGGGGAAGGTTGCTGAAACTTTCCTGCATAAAATCACCTGAGGAGAAAGAGCTGGAAAGCTAAAAGGTGGCTGGGACCATTCCAAGTACTACTGAAGACTCACACGGCAGTGAAGGTCGAAGAGAGAGCTACGTGGGTTCATGCCAACCACTGCAGGAAAGTTCCGCCCACATCGCAGGAGAATCAGCAACAGGATGAGATTGTTCTGAGTGAATGTCAATAAATGCCGAGATCAAGTTTGAACACCAAGTACCACTGTCAGTGGAAGAGCAAGGCCAACCACAGAGAATAACACGGCCTGTGTGCAGAGTGAACCCCATCGTGTGGTCACAAGCAGTAATCAGCGTGAAAAGGTACGAACTGAAAAGAATTCAAGAACAATGCGAGACGGTTTAAAGCAGGATGGTCTGACTGTAGGGTCAGAATCAACGTGAAGGACAGGACAGCGGACAACTGAACAGCCGTCATCAACATGAAACTTCACCTGCAGCAGTGTGGGTGTGTGGCAACAGGGCATTTCATCGGATGCCAAAGAAATGGTCAGGGTGTTGTTATACAGCTTTGATGAATGTGGGTACATCTGTGTATTTGCCAAACAAGGCACCTGGGGTGGGAAGGGAAAAAAGAAATGTTGAAATCTTGCCTAGGATTTTGCCAAAGCACTATGCAGGGTACACATTATCTAATCCGTGGACGATGCCTGGAGCAAATGTGGGGTGGTCATTGTTCTTAGGGGTGGGTACAACGTTAACAATTAATAAGATAAATGGGCTAGCATGGACAGTATTAGCAATAGCTAATAGCACAGAAAATGCTTTGGACAATGATAAATGATGAAATGAAACAGTTAAGGGATGCGGTCATTCAAAACAGGTTGGTTCTTGATATGTTAACTGCAGAGAAAATTTTGGTAATGTCTTGTTGTTTCAATATTCCAGATTACAGCGACAACATCACGAATGTAATTGAACACATGAGGAAAGCCGTACAGGAGCCAGAACATGTTGAGAGTACATGGTTTACTTGGTTTATGAATCTCTGGGGAGGATGGGGGTATTGGCTGATTCAAACTGTGTTACCAATTGCGGTGATAGGACTGTTGATATTGTTATGTTTACCATGCATTATAACATGTGTTTCCAGCTCAGTACCAGAGACTGGTTAAAGCAGGGATGTCTGTTCAATTGGTAAAAAATTACAGTCTATCCAGAGGATGATGAACACAAATATGATGATACAAGTAGCGAGAGCTACTGTGAAATGTGTTAAGATGAGGTATGTCTTTTCTTTCTGAGAATGTTTTGATATGTAAAGAGGGTTATAAGCAGCGGTCATCCGTGTTACGAGATGACGTACAAGGAGAGGGTTTGAAATGAGGGATTTTATTCTACTTTTATTCTTTGTATTTTTATAGCTTGCTGACATAACCAAAATGTTAAATTGATGTGTTTTTCCTACTTAATCTGTGCACTACTTCTTGTTTATTCTAAGGTGACTGAGGGACTGATTTCCACGTCAGAAGTGCAGTAACAGTGTTTACTCATTTAGCCCGGCTTCAGATAAAGTCTTTACTTGCTTGCTAATACTTAAGGGACTATCCCCCCCCAAAAACCAGCCTAAGCTTTTTTACTTTTTCCAAATGTTATTTCACAAATGTTTAAGAGAGTGATCATTTATGTGAAAATCAGAGATGAAGAGTGTAAGTGTGATGATATGACTTAAAATTTTATTTGTTATTATTGTTTATTATTGTGATTGAGTAAAAAGCGGGGAATTGTTGTAGAACTTTTGATACTCATTGATCAGTAATAGTCAATGCAAGGGAATGCCCCTGTGTCTGAGGAATGCAGAGGGGGAGGACCTGCTTCTGTGGGAGACCTTGGGGGAAAAGAGGTATAAAAAAACAAGTCAGCCCTCCCCTTCAGCGTCTCACTCATGGCACAGATTAACTCCTGTGTAATGACTGGGTCCTTCTTGTAAGAATAAATTCTTTTAAAAGACTGTTTGATTCAGAGTGTCTCTTACGCAGTGATAATGGTTGGTTAATAATTTTTTGCCACAACATGGTATAGTCACTTTTTTTGAAAACTGGCAGTTCAGAGCGAGCTTTTACATATGTATTTTTTGGTTGCGTTACATTAACGAGAGAGGAGTTGCATGTTTTCTTAATCACTTCTATGGTGTGTCTACGAATGAATTTTTATTTTACAACATCTGACTGTAAAGAACAGAAAAGATATTAAAAGAGATTTTATTCAAAAGATAATCTCATATAATCTTACCCCATGAAATCCCACACAATAGACAGAGCTTCAGCTAAGTTTGTATACTCATAATGTGTATTGTAATCGTGTTACACTGGTCAGAAGATGCATATGCGTTAGAGGTATCCACGGGTCATTAAAATGAAACCAAAACATGACCCCAACCCATACACGCGACAGTGTGGCCTGGCCCTACCCGGCCCAAATGTTACCGTCAGATTTTAATCCAGAACCAAACCTGAAATCGCTTACTCGCTTTCCAATTTCTACTCCTAGCAAATACTGTTGCAATAAACTGTATTTAATGTAAGCAGCTTAGGAAACATTCATAACACAGGGTTGCTGCAGAGTTTTTAAAATCAAATTTAAGACTTTAAGACCCTTTTCAAGACGTGAACAAATAAAATTAATATTGTATCCTCATACCAAAACAAACCAACACAATCTCAAAATAAATAATTCATCACAGACTCTTAAGGCAGGGTACACATTCAAAATGGCCCTAACATTGCTTATCAGTAAAACAGGGTAGGATATTATTACGGTTGTGACGTAATGCAGCTATGTTGTTTTTGCTGTTGTTGCTGCTGTCTCCTTCTCCTTTAGGATTGGTCCTGGATCTAATGCAACGCTATGGGTGGTTGGATCAGGGAAGAGGCTTGGACTATAAATTCCCCGGAATTTCTGTAGAGGGTGCTCTCTGCCTCTTTGATTGCCCCGGTGTTGTACTGTGTGTTTGTCAGCCGGTGAAAATGTAGCCCAATCGTGTGATTTTATGTGCTCTTAGCTTGTGTTAAGCAGAGTATGGTGTAACTACTTTGATACTGTGTGATCTGTACTTAGCACATCAGTGCCCCGTGATCGTATCTGTATGTTTATGATTAATTTGAGAAGCCGTAGGGGGTGAGTGCCTTGTTTTCTTTGTAGGCCGAAAGGCCGTTATTTTTCTCCTGGTTATTGTGCAAGTTAAGGAGATAGGGTATTTCATTGTATGTTTTGTTCTTTTTTTTTTCGATTCACAGGAAAGGTAGTTTTCGTGGGAAAGTTAGTTCTGGTTGGTTTATTGTTTTGGCATTTGCTCACCCCTGAAGATCTTGCTTCTAATCTTTTCCCTGCTTGTTTGATTCTTTGATTCTGTATTTTCAAGATATTGTTTTATGAATGTCAACACAAGACGGCCCTGAAAACAACTTAGAGGGCAAGAAAATAGCAATAAACTCAAGCTACCTAAAGGAATTGGTTTTGTTGTTTATGTTACACCCTGACCTAGACCAGGGATCGTAACATAAATTGGGGGCTCGTCCGTTGCATATCAATGAAGGTAATTGATATTAGTTTCACATGCATTTGTTGCCTGGTAATTTTCCTTGGGTGCGGGACGAATTTGAGGAGTGTAAGCATGGAATTTGATTTAACGTCATTTACGTTGTCTCCTACCACGGAGGAATTTAATAAATGTCGTAAAGCTGATTTGTTACAAATTGCAGATTTCTTTAATATTGTTGTTCCTAGGGAGGGGCGAAAACAAGTTGTTAAAGAGAAGTTGTATAGCAAATTGGTGGAGGCTAGAATTTTGCCTGATGAATCTGTGGAAGGAGTAACTGGGACGGGTGCTGAGGCAGTAGTTGATGGAGATACCTTTTCTTTTCCTAGCATTCCCGATTTGATCCTATGCTAGCTATTAAATTGAAAGAGTTGGACTTGCAGTTAAAAAAACAGGATTATGATGCACAGCTTCTTCACTTTCGGACTCGGGAGTTAGAGGTTGATAGTAAATTTAATTTATGCAGGTTGGAACTGCAAGCCAAATTGCCATCTAATGTACCTGTGCCTGTGCCCAGATCTAGACCACCATCTCCTCGTTTGCCAGTTTCACCTGCACCGAATCAAAGTCTACCCATTACCTCCTCTGTTGGTGCGTCTGTGACCAGCCTTGATGTGAGTAAATACACTGTAAGAAATTTACTGTAAAATTTACAATAACTTACTGGCAACTTCAGTTGCCAGGAAGACTGTAAAAAATTACAAGAGTCCTGTAACTCATCAACTACAACTGTACTGTAAAAATTTACACGAGTACTGTAAATTTACAAGAGTCCTGTAACTCATCAACTACAACTGTACTGTAAAAATTTACACGAGTACTGTAAATTTACAAGAGTCCTGTAACTCATCAACTACAACTGTACTGTAAAAATTTACATGAGTACTGTAAATTTACAAGAGTCCTGTAACTCATCAACTACAACCGTACCGTAAAAAAACACAGCACACTGCTGTATATATATGTTTATGCTGTGAAATTGTCTTTACAGCTGTAACTAAAATTACAGTCGAAATAATGTTTATGATTGCAAGTGAAATTACAAGAGCAACTATGAACTTGCATGTACTGCTATACATTTTACAGTAGAGCATTTGCTGTGGAATTCAATTCACTAACTACAGTTGCGATTTTTCACTGCTATGATAGTGTAAACATACGTTTGCTGTAAGTTTCAGCCTTTTTGTCAAATAAAACTCACAATAACAGGTTTTCATAAATATAACAAATTTATTGTGCAATAATGGCTGTTTAACATAAGCACCAGATTCCAAAATATATTTGGAGAAACAAAAATGGAGATTGCACATTAAATGAAAAGCTTTAGCCTTGGAAAGAACCACTGAGAACAAAAGCATTTAAAGATTAGTTCACCTCAAAATAAAAATTTCCTGATAATTTACTCTCCCCAATGCCATCCAAGATGTTCATGTCTTTCTTTCTTCAGTGGAAAAGAAATTAAGTTTTTTGAGGAAAACATTTCAGGATTTTTATCCACACAATGGATTTCAATCGCAACCAACATGTTGAAGTCCAAATCAATGCAGTTTCATAGGGCTTTGAAGTGCCCTATGAAACTGACCGATCGTTTCTCTAGATAGGACCCTTTTCCTCAGCTGGGAACATGCAGAGCTGTTTGAAGCACTTCAAAGCCCTATGAAATTGCATTGATTTGGACTTCAACATGTTGGTTGCGATTGAAATCCATTGTGTGGAGAAAAATCCTGAAATGTTTTCCTCAAAAAACCTAATTTCTTTTCCACTGAAGAAAGAAAGACATGAACATCTTGGATGGCATTGGGGAGAGTAAATTATCAGGAAATTTTCATTTTGAGGTGAACTAATCTTTTAAATATTAACTATAAAGGGTACACATCCCTAAAGTGTGACTGAACTTCAGTCATAAACAAAAGAAATGGTCTGAACTGTGCCTACCTTTAATTTGCCAAATCCATAAAAATGGCAAGAATACTTGAACCTCAATCATGAACATCAGGTCAGAGTCTCTTGTATCAATTCCACTGGAATACTTTTGTTTAAATGGCAAGCCATTCAAAGTCCATTAGCTTTCGTAACAGTGTGCATACATGTGGGTTCATTCCATGCATTTTCTTGTCTCGCTTTCCAGCAGCAACTTTTGATCCAGTTTCCGGGTTAATGCCCACAAGTCCTCTGTGGAAAAAAAACACAACATCCAATTATCAAAAAAAAAAAAAAAACAGTATACACAAACAATAAAATACAAAATTTGTCAGACAACTCATAAATTACATTTAAATTCAATTAATAAAGAGTTAGATCATATTTAATTTTATCAGAAATTTAAATATACAAATATTTAGCCTTCCATGTTTACAATAAACAAAATGTACAGATTATATCATTATTATACGGATTATGTACAGAATTTATAGATTGAGCTCTATGCTGGGATTCCTCATGTTCAGCATTTTAAAAAGCGCATTTCTAAAAATTTGGCTACAGAACATGTAAATCATTGTGCACTGCAATCTACTGCATTGTCTAAAGGGAGCCTGCCGTGATTATGGAGCTGTTAAATGATCTCCTTAAGATATTTAAGATAAGGTAGAGCTGTACTGTATTTGAGTGCAACCACATTTTGTAAAATGCAATAAAATCAAGAATCTGTGATGTCAATTCTCTTTGAACTTTATTTAACTGAAAAAAAAAGTACAAAGAAAATATTTCCAATATTTTCACTGAACAAATTAATTGTATTTAATAAATAAACAAGTTTAGATTTTGATGGCTGCAACACGTTGCAAAAAAGTTGGGACAGTCAAATTATTATTATTAATTATCTTTCATTGATTTATTTTTTCTGTTATTATAATTTCTTTTATTTTTTTTATATGGTTTTGCATTGTTTGTAGTATTTTAATTATTTGCATATTTGTAATAGATTATTTGCTGCGGTTGTATATTTGTAATGTTTTGTGCTAAACTTCTTAACTGCTATACTCTCTTGGCATTCTACTCTTGCTAATTGAATCCAGAATGCTAATTGATTATTCTTAACTAGTCTACAATGACAAAAATGGAAGTTCAATCCTAAATTGACCTTAAAAAAAAAAAATCAAGAAAATTGGAGTAAGATTTTATGCTCTGAAATACCTCTGAATAAATTCCAGCGTGCATGCAGCATCATCCTGATAAGCAAGGTTTAAGTTGTAATAGGTCGCAAACATTGCTGCCAGGCCCTCAACAAATGCCTCTGAATATGGGCCCAGGACAACTTCCCTTTCAACTGATAACATCCACTTGCTTGGGGTCATGGATTCACCTATAAAAAAAAAAAAAAAAACGGCATGGCATAGATTAATAAGTGTTGTAAAAGTATGGTTCATGGGTAGCTCATGTTAAAGGGATAGTCTGAAAAGAATGAAATGAAGTGAAAATTACCATGATTTACTCACGCTATTCTAGGAGTAAATTACTTTCTTCTTTCAGACAAATACATTCAGAGTTATATTAAAAATGTCCTGGCTCTTCCAAGCTTTATAATGGTAGTGAATGACGGGCAAGATTTTGAAGCCCAAAAAGTGCATCCATCAATCATAAAAGTACTCCACATGGCTCAGGCCTTCTGAAGTGAAGCGATGCATTTGTGTAAGAAAAATATCCATATTTAAAACCATATAAATTAAAATATCTAGCTTTCAACATATTTATGGCTGAAAAAGTGAACTCTGACCTGACGCTAACGAAGAACACGGGAGTGCAGAGGATAAAAAATAAAACAGACATGAACTAGAAGTCTAAAACAAGAATTTTTAAAAGGGAAATTTCTGAGGAATTTGATATAAGAGAAGACCTTGAGTTTGTTACACAGCCCTATTTGTTTGAACAACATGAGGCGTTAAAGCTTACACCCTACGTCATACATCATGTCAGGAGTTACTTTCTTTTGGCATAAGCTGACTTTCGCTTAACAATGTATATTTTTCTTACACAAACGCATCGGTTCGGAGGGCCTTTATTTACCCCCTGGAGTTACTTTTTACTGGATTACTTTTATGATGGATGATGCCCTTTTAGGGCTTCAAAATCTCATCCTCCATTCACTGCCATTATAAAGCTTGGAAGAGCCAGGACATTCTTTAAATAACTGATTGTATTTGTCTGAAAGAAGAAGTTCATATACACCTAGGATGGCTTGTGGGTGAGTAAATCATGATGTAATTTTTAGATAAAGACACTATAAACTATGGATTAATAATGAAGATTAATGTTACTAATAAGGAGTTTTGTTACTAAGGAGAGAATGGTTCAGAGACAACAAAAAAAAAAAAAACAGGGGACAGAGAGAGCTACCTATGGAAGGAATATAGGAGTGAGAATAGAATTGTGAAATAGAATATAGGAACAGAGGTGGCAAAATTGTATTTTGAAAATGGCCATTAAAGTGATTGTGAAAAACAGTACAGGACAAAGAGGTATCGATGTACAAGAGCTAGAAAGCAAAGAATAGTGTGTATGATGAAGACACAGACACAAAGTAAAGCAAAAAACCTTGGATGATCAGTGCAGGTGAATCAGGTAATCCCTCACTTTCCATGTCGGCTGCAGTTGCTGCTGCCTAAGAAAAACCAAAAATAATTTTGCATTACAATTACAACTTTAAGACATTAAAAATCTAAATGTTATACTTACATCAGCTTCAATTAGAAGGGATTCTGTTCTCTCTTTAAAATGGGCCATTAAGAGTCGCAAGATGCACAGGACCAGAGAATTTCCCTCTTGATACTTTGCCAGAACAGCACACACCTCATTGTTTGTTGGCTTTTCTTGACAAAATCTTAGAATCCTCTTTCCTTTCCCTTCAATGCTCTCCATGATTTTTTGTAGCAGTGAGATGTCAGTAAGCAATTGGAAATGTAAAAAGATCCCCTTCAGACAAAACAGGTAAGGCCATGAGTTCTTTAGTTCAGACAGTGGCGGAGGTGGAGTGGCGTTTATATCACGGCGCTGACGGTAATATGTGACCTCCATCAACTTGTGAAGTTCTCCTCTATCGCCTCCAGACATTCCTTCAGTCGAATGAAGCAGTACCATTTGCTTGCGCTTCTCTTCTAGAGTGTCGTCATTTTCTCCAGCAGGAAGCTCCTCTGGCTGCCAACTGACACAACCATATTGATCAGCCAGCCTTCTTGAGCTCTGGCTTATGGTTCCACATGATGATCGTAGTCGTTCTTTTCTCCGACGAGCTAATGTGTTGTTTCTGTTTACATGTTCAACACGGGTTTTAACTTGCATGAGCAAAGAGGCATACCCACTACCTATTTTTGTTCCATCAGACAGAACATCAGCAAAGCTGTCCGGGTACTGCTTAACAATATTCTGCACTACAATCTGACACTGTGCCTTTGATGGGTTTACTTCATGTTTTTGCATGTTATCCACTAACATTCTTACTAGCTTCCTTCGATCAGCTGGTGATGGTCTTTTATTATTTGCAATGGCAAGTTTAAGTCCAGAAGGCATGACTTCAAAAGGCACCTTAAACGTTTCAGCCCAGGCGCAAGATGCTGAAAAGCAAGCAGTAGAACGAGATGGTGTAGAACTTGAACTCTCTGATCCAGGGCTTGATATATCAGAAAGAACTTGACGCGATGAACGTTGGGGATTCGAGCAGCTGGATTGTTCTAACACAAATAACCAATTAAAAAAATTAAATTTGAACATGAAACATTTTACAATATTTGTCAAATAGACATAAGTAACAAGTAGTAATTTTAAATTAAAAAAAATACCTTCATTTTTCCATGCATTGAGTAGTTTGCGGCATTGTATAGGCCTGAGGAATTCCATGAGGTCTTCTTCTTTGACATACTGGAGGTCATCTTTTGTCTCAACACCAATAGCAGATAGCCCATGGATAAACTTTTGAAGCGTTTCATCAGAGAGACCAGGTAACGAAGAGGAGATGGCAAGTTTTATTTCCTCTAAATTAGACATACCTTAAAAAGATGGAAAAGAGTGGTGCAACACAATCACAGACAAGCCACATGTGTTATACTCCTGGAGAGGGTAATAATCTAATAGCTCCTCTTGAAGTACACAGACATTTCTTGGGTCCTCATCCGTTATGCAGTATACACCCAAATCCACCAACTGCACAGCATGTCGTTTCTCAGACACAAAGTAAACCACTGAATTCTGGTGAACAAGAATTAGTTTAATTCTGCCAACCTCCAAACCATCATCATTACTGGCCAAGAGAACAACCATGTCTTTCCTGTAATTTGTTCCTTTCAAAGTGATTTCAGTAGCTACTAATGTATTGCCTGGCTGAAAATCAAAATGATCAACTGATTCCCTGATCGCTTCGTTAAAATCATCAGAATAAAATTCAGAGCCTTTTTCAACTTGCACAGAAAGCTGAAAGAGGTTTCCAGCACTTAAATAGGCTTGGAGAAGCTGGTGCCTTTCTGCAAGTGTTGCGCATAAATTTTTGAAGTTGTGCAATTTTCTAGCACATTGTTTGAAATACGTATGTTTGCTCTCAAACCGCATAGTCCATAAGCGAATGAGTGGTCCAAATTGTTTATAAGCTCTGGGTAATGGCACAAGTAGTGATGTTTAGGCTTGAGAGGCTTAGAAGGGAAAGTAACGCACCTAAAATGAATGTACTCATCAATGAGCACTTTCAGATAAGCAACCTGATCTGCCAGTATTGCTGGTGCACAAATTAGGTCTACAACTTGTCTCAGGAGTAGAATGAGCTGCCACACTTCTGATTCTGGATCCTTAATTCGGTGTCCAACAATAACTGGTAAAAGTCTTAGAAGACACCAGTTCTGAACAGCGTGACCACAAAGCTTCTCACTCCCTGAGGTAACCTCAGCTGGTTTATCGGCAGCATCATTTCCTGTGTACTTAAACTGTTTAATATAGCGATTAAGCTCTGTGAAAGTAAAGCATTTCTCTTGATTTACCAAGTAATCAATGTACAACTTAAGATCAGATGCCACAACACCCTCAAAGAGGTCATGTCCAAGGCAGGGGGGCAAGCCAGGCTGACAAACATGAAAATAATTCAGCTGATTAAAAGGAGAGTTAAATTTGACTCCATCAACTACATTATCGCCAATGGTAGCAAGTTCCTGAATGTTTCTCTCATAAGACTCTACAGTTCGCTTCATAGCAGGTTCTAAAGGTGTGGCATGGAATGAGTTTCTCTCAATGGTGCAACACCTGCAGAAATGTAGGCTTCGGCTAAAGTTCTCGACAAAACCACCAATCATGTGGGATCCCAGGTTGTCACCTACGATGGAACACAAAGAAGCTTTCAAAGTTTTGCCATCATTCACAACAACACCATTCTCCTC
The DNA here is from genome assembly GCF_025860055.1 of Xyrauchen texanus. Lineage (NCBI taxonomy): Eukaryota > Metazoa > Chordata > Actinopteri > Cypriniformes > Catostomidae > Xyrauchen > Xyrauchen texanus. The sequence continues at coordinate 25,852,361 of NC_068289.1, forward strand.
AAGATCTTTCAGATCTTCAATTAGTGATCTAAAAACATGAGCTGGTCCAAAGTGCTTAAAATCTTGCTCATTACACAAAAGAACAAGTTGCATGTGGTCTATGTTTGACCTGTTGTGAGGTAAAATATCAGACAAGGTAAGATAAACTGCCAGTATTTTGTGTTTCTTTCTAGCTGACCCTAAAGGATTTACCACCTCAAATGAATCCTGGTAAATGATCAAACCCAGAGATGATGGATCAGTTTGAAAGAGAGAATTTTCAGAAAAATTCTTACCATCCTTTACATCCTGAAACAGATCAGTTTCAGCTGTTTGTGAGTGCATCTGCTCATATTGATCCCTGACAGACTGGCACTGAAACAGAGCGCTGATGGTCTGCTTAACTGGGACATATTGAGCAAAGCACTCTTTCCCATTTCTTTCACTGACTCCAAACAAAATAGGGACTGGCTCAACATAGTGGAAATCTTGCTTGAAAGTAGTCTTTCTCCTCTGTGCTGTACTTAGAACTCCACTATTACAAGCTGTCAGCAAATCCTCCCTAGACAACTGATCAATCACATCATTAATCCTTTCCTCTGGTAATTCAAGCAAAGCAAGCTTTTCTCTCAGTTTGCTAAGAAAATATGACTGCCCAATGTCATGGATGTTTTGAAATTCTTCAACAATGCCTTGAATGGTAGACTCAGGTAATAGCAATTTAGCTTGCAGTTTCAGATAAAAGAGGGTTAAATTTCTTAGAAAAAGAGATTCATCCACAACTTCAGGAAAATTTTGCTCTACAACCTCTTATTTCTTGCTCTCAGACACGACATCTGAAACTGGAGTTTCCATGGTCATAGCAGGCTCTATCAGATGGTTTACCGAGCACATTTGATGTGCCCGTGATACATGTGATGCAAATGTAGATCTCACCTTAAATGTCCTGCTGCAACCAAATGGGCACCGGATCTCCAGACCTGACTGAATATGTCTCTTTAAATGAGACAAAAGCTGTGTTAGGGTCCCACATTGAACTTCACAAAAGTCTACATGGCATTTAAATGTTTTATCTCCACACATCTGTGCCTGATGCTCTTTAGCAGACCGGTGATGTTCCCTGTGATTTCTGTATATGTGGGACTTCAATGAAGAAAACTTAGTGAAAATATGTGGGCAATCAGGTACACCACATCTAAATCCTGATTTAGGCACATTTCTATGCAATTTCACATGCTACACAAAACTCAGGATTGTACTGCTCTCATTATTACAGAAGTGACAGATAAACATGTTTAACTGCAAAAATCTTAATTCACAAGCTAATAAATGTACAGCAATAAAGCATGTGCACAGCAAATTCCAATGTGCTTTCTATTGAACAACTAAATTACAAATAAAAATACCAAGCACCCACAAGTAATATTAACATAAAATTTAATAAATAAAAAATACTTCGTTACAGCATCTTAAATCGAACAAACACGTGCTATTAGCTAATGGCTTGGCAGTCAAGTTAAACACTAGTTGCATAAAACCTACACAATTTAATTGCAATGTTTAAAAGCTTACATGTCTACTACCAACAACAATGTAAAATAATTTTATACCGAACAGTTATCAAAAATGTAATAGTAAAATGACAGCCCGGCCAACTTTCATGGTGAAGAAAATATAGCCAGCTAATCGTTAATCTGTGAATGGACTCACTAAGCAAATTCAGTATCAATAAAATTGGACAAATAATCTATATTATCAATTTTGCAACCTCACAAAATAAAAATAATAGTTAAAATATTGTGGATGTTACCGGATTTCACATTTACACTACAGCTTCGTCTCACTCTCATTCGAGGTCCTCCTCCGGTAATCGTAGATCTCATGAGGTGAGCGCGAAAATTGAGTGGTGACAGAGTGATGATGGAGCGCGTGGAAAGTCCCAACTGCCAAGATGTCCGCTGAAGATGACGATTGACGAAATGACATCACACGCACTGTGCTACGTCGATGTCGTTGGGAGTTTTTAAAAGCCAACAGTTTTAAACTACTATGTGTACGTTCTATAATCAAATGTCAGAGTCTAAAAGGTGTAAATAATTCGCTAAAAAGGCTGTATTTATTACAGTTGACTATTACTTTAGTGTTATTGACTTGTGAAGCCGTTAAACTTTTTTTCATTCTTTTAAAAAAAGAATGAAAAAAATTACAATGGTATGCATGATATCCAGTAGCATTTACTGCATAATCATGTTTCCAGAAGTCATAGGAACATGCAATAACAGTGGTCTACCACAGTATCTTATTGGACCTCTAAAATTCACACCAATACGCATGCGCCCACATGGCAAAATACAGCAAAATGGAAAAAATACTGTAAATTTTAAAATACAGTAGTCTATTGTAAATATTTACTGTAAAAACTACAGCAATTTTTTAGTGTACATTACACTTGTTCCTCCTTTCAGAGAGATGGAGGTAGACTCGTATTTTGTCGCTTTTGAGGGCATAGCAGCTACATTACATTGGCCAAAAGAGTTGTGGTCGCTGTTATTGCAATGTAAATTAGTGGGTAAAGCTCAGGAAGTGTGCACATCTTTACCTATTGAACAAAGTTTGAATTACGATACTGTTAAAGCTGCTGTTTTGAGAGCATACGAATTAGTACCTGAAGCTTATCGTCAGAAATTCAGAAACCATCAGAAAATTTCCAGTCAAACATTTGGCGAGTTTGCTCGCGAGAAAACTGTGTTGTTTGACAAATGGTGTGCTGCAAGCAGGGTTACAACATTTGAGTAATTACGCAAACTCTTGTTGCTAGAGGACTTTAAAAGTTGTGTTTCAGAGGACATTGTTGTGTATCTGAATGAGCAGAAGGTCTTATCTGTGACTAATGGCGTTGTTTTGGCAGATGAATTTGTGCTCACGCACAAAACTGTTTTTACTCCGTCTGTGTGTAGAGAGAAACATGGTTCATCTGTTGAATTTCCTGTGAGAAACGATTCAAGGGATTTTTTTAAGGGTAGAGGAAAACGAGAGAATAGAGAGGCAGCCTTGAGTGTGTTTTGTAATACAAATGTGGCTCGTGAGGGAGAGAGGCGTGTGTGTTTTTTCTGTCGTGAGCCGGGTCATTTGATTGCAGATTGTAAGCGCTGGAATCAGAATAAACCATCTGAGAAACCAAAGGGAGTTGCTCTAGTTCATAATGCGCCCCCTGCGTGGAACTCTATTAATCCGCATACAAACTTATACTACCCATTTATTATGAACGGTTCAGTATCTCTCTCAGGTGAACAGGGACACTTGAAGCCGATTACGATCTTGCGAGATACTGGTTCGGTTCAATCTTTTATTGTGGAGAGCGCACTCGATTTCTCAGAACGGTCATACTGCGGATCTAGCGTGCTAATCCGTGGCATTGAACTCGGTTGTGTTAAAGTTCCCTTGCACTCTGTTTACCTCCAATCTGATTTGTTCACTGGAGTTGTATGTTTGGGAGTACGTGCTCAGCTTCCGATAGAAGGAGTAGGTTTGATATTAGGCAATGATATTGCTGGTGGTAAGGTGTTTCCTCAGCCCATTTTTGTGGACAAGCCAGGGGTGTCTGGGTTTTGTTAGCGGGTTGATGTGGGCCAACAGTTTCCTTCTGTTTTTACTGCTTGTGCGGTAACCCGTGCTCAGGCTAGGAAGTTTGATGATGTTTTAGATGTGTCTGAAACATTTATGACTGATAAAGTTGATAGAGAGGAATGTGTGCAGGATGTTTCTCCTAAGGGGTGTGATTTCGACCAGGATGTTGCAGTCCAGTTTGAGTCTATGTGTGGGACCGGCAAAGAACAGCTGGCGGCTGCGCAGAAAGCTGACCCGTCTCTAGTCAAATGTCTCACTGAGGCTGTACAAAAAGATGAAGTAGCAGATAAGGATACGGCTTATGTTTGGGAGGATGGAGTGCTTATGCGTAAGTGGTCTCCATCAGAGAAGGATCTGAGCTGGAAGACTGTTTTTCAGGTAGTGGTTCCTCATAATTATCGTGAACAGATTTTGTGTTTAGCTCATGATCATGCTCTCTCTGGCCACCTGGGAGTAAACAAGACTTTTAGTCGCATCCTTCACTATTTTTACTGGCCTGGCTTGAAAAAAAAACGGTTTCAGAGTATTGCCGTTCTTGTCATGTGTGCCAGTTAGCTGGTAAACCTAATCAGGGAATTCCTAGTGCTCCTCTCCATCCTATTCCAATTGTGTCGGAGCCATTTGAGAAAATTATTATTGATTGCGTTGGTCCATTACCCAAGACTAAGTCTGGATATCAGTATTTGCTGACTCTAATGTGTGCTGCTACGCGGTATCCCGAGGCAATTCCTATGTGTACCATTAGGGCTAAGAATGTGACTAAAGAGCTAGTCAAATTTTTCTCTACATTTGATATTCCTAGAGTGATACAGTCGGATCAAGGTACAAATTTCACCTCCAGGCTGTTTTCTCAGGTTCTGGACTGTTTGTCAGTAAAGCATAAACTTTCTAGTGCTTACCATCCAGAGTCACAGGGAGCACTGGAACGCTTTCATCAGACCCTGAAAAGTATGTTGCGTACGTACTGTTTTGAAACTGGGAAAGATTGGGATGAGGGTGTTCCCTTGGTCATGTTTGATGTACGAGAGACCGCTCAGGAATCCTTAGGTTTTAGTCCTGCCGAATTAGTGTTTGGGCACACTGTGCGGGGCCCATTAAAACTGTTTCGTGGAACAGTTGCTGGCAGAGACAACCCCCAAACTAGCTGCACTTGAGTATGTGAAGTCGTTCAGAGAACGCCTACACCGAGCTCGTGAAGTGGCACTTTCGGGGTTGGGCCGTACTCAGGTTAAAATGAAGACCCGCTTCGATAAAAAGAGTGTCTTTCGAAGTTTTCAGGAAGATGATTTGGTGCTTGTCTTTCTTCCTCTTTCAGGGTCGCCATTGCAGGCAAAGTTCTCAGGTCCCTACACCATCAAGCAGAAACTAAGTGACACTGATTATGTCATTTATACTCCTGACAGAAAACGAAAGACCCGAGTGTGTCACATTAATATGCTAAAAGCCTATGTAATGAGGGATGTAGTTCAAAAGGATGACTTTCAGAATATGCAAAAAAAAAACACTGATTCCATCTCTAAAGCTATGGCAGCCGTATACTGTCCTGAGGATGATGGGCTGCGAATGCGAGATGTATCGTGTGCTCGGTTGGATAATTCAAAGCTTTTATTGGATTTAAAGTCCCATCTGTGTTACTTGAGTGAAGCTTGTCAAAGTGATGTTATTGCGCTCATTAAAAAGTTCCCTGCTCTTTTTTCTGATGTGCCAAGTCAAACTACAGTGTTGGAGCATGATATTGATGTGGGTGATTGCTCTCCTATTAAGCAGAATTCCTATCGTGTAAACCCCATCAAGAGAGAAATAATGCAGGAAGAGACTGCATATTTGTTAGAACATGGTTTTGCTGTGCCAAGTTCCAGTTCATGGAGCTCACCCTGTCTGTTGGTGCCTAAATTAGATGGCAAATTTCGATTTTGCACCGATTACCGCAAGGTAAATTCCATAACGAAACCCAATTCCTATCCTTTACCAAGGATGGATGATTGCATTGATAGGGTTGGCGCTGCAAAGTTTGTGACTAAGCTCGACCTGTTAAAAGGTTACTGGCAGGTACCTTTGACCGCCAGGGCTTCAGAAATCTCTGCCTTTGTTACACCTGATCACTTCCTAGAATACAAGAGGATGGCTTTCGGGATGCGAAATGCACCCGCCACTTTCCAACGCCTGATGAGGATAGTGCTGGCTGGGTTAGGAAACTGTGAGGCATACCTGGATGACATTGTCGTTTGTTCATCTTACTGGTAGCAGCATCTAACAAATCTGTATTCAGTTTTTCATCGACTAAGTGATGCATCGCTTACATTAAATCTTGCTAAATGTGAGTTTGGTAAAGCTGTTGTGACATACCTTGGGAAATGTGTGGGTCAAGGGCAAGTGCGTCCTGTTAATACAAAAGTTGAGTGTATTATTGGTTTTCCCGCTCCTAAAACGAAACGAGAGTTGCGCCGCTTCTTGGGAATGACCGGGTATTACCGTGCTTTTTGCAAGAACTTTGCTGAAGTTGCATCACCCCTTACCAACTTACTGAGTCAATCTAGAGTGTTTGAGTGGACTTCAGAGTGTCAGTCAGCTTTTGATGCGGTTAAAACGTTGCTGTGTAGTGCCCCAGTTCTATCAGCTCCAAATTTTTCACAACCATTTAAATTGGAAGTGGATGCGAGTGAGGTGGGAGCAGGGGCAGTTCTTATTCAGGAGGATGCTGTGGGAATTGATCACCCGGTATGTTATTTTTCAAGGAAATTTACGAAATCGCAGCAACATTATATAGCACAATCGAGAAAGAGGCTCTTGCGCTGTTGCTTGCACTCCAGCATTTCGAAATTTATCTTGATGCTTGTAATGTCCCTATCCTGGTGTATACTGACCATAATCCCCTGGTTTTTCTTTTTCGAATGTCAAATTCGAATCAAAGACTGATGGCGCTGGTCTTTGTTGATACAAGGTTTTAACTTGGAAATTCGGCACAAGAAGGGGTGTGAAAATATACTTGCTGATGCCTTGTCACGTGCGCCATGTTAATTTGGGGGTTAAGAATTGTTTTGGTGGTTACAAATAATAATTTGTAATTTTAAGGGTGGGGGTGTTACGGTTGTGACGTAATGCAGCTATGTTGTTTTTGCTGTTGTTGCTGCTGTCTCCTTCTCCTTTAGGATTGGTCCTGGATCTAATGCAACGCTATGGGTGGTTGGATCAGAGAAGAGGCTTGGACTATAAATTCCCCAGAATTTCTGTAGAGGGTGCTCTCTGCCTCTTTGATTGCCCCGGTGTTGTACTGTGTGTTTGTCAGCCGGTGAAAATGTAGCCCAATCGTGTGATTTTATGTGCTCTTAGCTTGTGTTAAGCAGAGTATGGTGTAACTACTTTGATACTGTGTGATCTGAACTTAGCACATCAGTGCCCCGTGATCGTATCTGTATGTTTATGATTAATTTGAGAAGCCGTAGGGGGTGAGTGCCTTGTTTTCTTTGTAGGCCGAAAGGCCGTTATTTTTCTCCTGGTTATTGTGCTAGTTAAGGAGATAGGGCATTTCATTGTATGTTTTGTTCTTTTTTTTTCGATTCACAGGAAAGGTAGTTTTCGTGGGAAAGTTAGTTCTGGTTGGTTTATTGTTTTGGCATTTGCTCACCCCTGAAGATCTTGCTTCTAATCTTTTCCCTGCTTGTTTGATTCTTTGATTCTGTATTTTCAAGATATTGTTTTATGAATGTCAACACAAGACGGCCCTGAAAACAACTTAGAGGGCAAGAAAATAGCAATAAACTCAAGCTAACTAAAGGAATTGGTTTTGTTGTTTATGTTACACCCTGACCTAGACCAGGGATCATAACAATATATATACCAGTTTAAAATACTAAAGACATGTTTTCCACATATATATCACATTAAAATTGGTTTACGTGCCATTATATAAATAAATACAAATTAGAGGTCGAGCGATATTGGATTGTGTCGATAATATGTTGAAAGAAAGCCAGTTAATCTGCCAATAGATTTTAAAATTGGTAGCCTATATTACATGCTCTTAGTCTTTCCTTCCTGCGATGGGGAGGGCCAGACAAAGGCTACAAGAGTCCAAATTTAATACCCGGGACTCTTATTTTGAAATGTTTGTGCTTCAATGTAGGGATGGGCGATACCACTTGTTTTCATTTTGATCCGATACCAATAATTTCAAGTCTAATATTGTCGATACGATACCAATATTTCCGTGATCTTTTTGTGAAAATTGGTAATGTAAAATATAATTTAGTTATAATTCAAGTAATTTTTTTTGTGAGCCTAATCAGAAAATGATTAACATCGGTTTTGTTTACCCTTACAAAAATTAACCATGATTTCGCTACAGTAACTTTAGTTTAACCATGGGATTTAGTTGAACCATAATTACCACACAATTAACCATGGTTACTGCTATAATATTACTGTAGTAAAACTGTAATAACTTGCAGGAGACAAATCCGTTCAAAGAAGTTGATTTACTCAGGGAACACAAGCCAGCAATACACTTGAGTCAAGTCCAGGTGGAATCAATATCTGCTAACACTTTCTTCTTTGCTACTCTTAAGCCAAAGCCAAAAAAGCATTAGATTGCCCCCTATAGGTTAATCTACAAAAGCTCACTCTACAACATCCCCTTCCCCCCCAAGTTTACAATATAATTACCATACTATGAACTTCATTCCCAAATTGTTTTTTAATTTTTTAAAAAAAATTTTTTTTTACTTAATTTCATAATCTTTCAAATAACCAGGCAATTTCCTGGTTCTTTGTGACCTTCTCATAATCACAATAGGGCTAACAGATTTGTTCATTTCAGGTATCTCAGCAGATTGAGAAGAATCATCAGCTGATTCAAAGGGATTGACTTCCCCAGGAATGTCCTCAGCCACTGTTGCCTCTGTCTTTTTACAAACCACAGAGGCAGAGTTGTCAAAAAAGTCATAATCAGAAGATTTACCATCCATTTCCTCCCCTGAAAATTTCACCAGCAATTTCTGTCGGCCATGAATTTGATCCACATGTCTTCGGACCACTCTCCCATCGCCAAGCATCACTTTATAAGAAAGTGGTCCAGTCACAGTCTCTATGTTCCCCGGAATCCATTTCGGTCCATAGCTAAAATTGCGAACCAGTACTGGATCTCCCACACTGAAACTGCGTTCATGGGCCTTCTTGTCATAATGTGCTTTCTGCTTTTGTTGTTGTTTCTTAATCTTCCTAGTCAAATCAGGATGCATAAAGTCCAGAGAACACCGCAATTTCCATCCTTGTTTCCAACATTTCAGCTGGAGAGAGACCAGTGGTGGTCTGAGGAGTAAACCTATAACTGAATAACACTCGGGCCAATTTAGTTGCAATAGTTCCTTCAACACATTTTTTTAGCATGCCTTTAATAATTTGTACGGCCCGTTCCACTAACCCATTACTGGAAGCATGATAAGGTGCATAAGTAACATGCTGTACTCCATTTTTGTTCAGGAACTCTTTAACTTCAGCACTAACAAAACAAGTAGCATTATCTGATACAATAAGTTCCGGTAGTCCCTGGTTACTGAAACTCTTACGCAAACATTCAATGGTGGCAGCAGATGTGGCTGAGTTCACGGGATACACGTTGATCCATTTCGAATGTGCATCAATCAAGACCAAGAACATTTTTCCCATGAATGGCCCAGCATAATCTACGTGCAATCTTTGCCATGGTTTTTCTGGCCAATTCCACGGATGCAGTGGGGCTACAGCCGGAACGTTCCTATGTTCTTGGCATAGATGACAGGTTTTAACCAACCTTTCAACATCTTGATCTAACTTGGGCCACCACACATAACTTCGGGCCATAGCTTTCATCCTGGATACTCCTGGGTGGCACTGATGCAGTTGTTTCAGGACTTCTGGTCTACCCACACTGGGAATGATGACTCTGGCCCCCCAGAGCACACAACCATCCTGTACACTTAATTCATCTTTTCTTGATGTAAAAGGGTCAAACTCTGCTCCAATTAATTCATGCCCACCACGTTGCACCATTTCTCTCACCCTGGATAATACCGGATCGGTTTGCGTCCACCCTCTCACTTGTTCTGCAGTAATCAAGGTTATGTCTGCATTCTCCAGCATCAGGACTCTTTCCTCCTGTTCAATGTTGACAATGGTAACCGACTTAGAGCATCTGCGTTTCCATGATCTTTGCCAGGCTTATAGATGATGTTGTATTCATAGGCTCTTAGTGTCACAGCCCAACGCTGGATCCTAGGAGATGACATTTGGGGAACAGCTTTTAATTCATTAAATAAAGACAACAAGGGTTTATGGTCCGTAACTATAGTAAACTTCCGACCATACAAATACTTATGGAAGCGTTGCAAGCCGAACATGATGGCCAACCCTTCCTTGTCCAACTGTGAATAATTCCGCTCAGCTTGATTCAAAGTCCTTGACATAAATCCAATGGGTCTTTCACTACCATCCGGCATCTTATGCGAAAGAACTGCACCTAGGCCATAAGGAGAAGCATCACATGATAAAATCACATCCTTCTGGGGGTCATAGTGGACCAGAACTTGTACTGAGTGGAGCATTTCCTTGGATTGAGCAAAAGCAGCCTCTTGTTCCCCCTCCCAGTTCCATTTTTCATCTTTTCTTAGCAACTTGTGCACAGGGGCTAAAACGGTAGACAAGTTGGGTAAGAACTTATTATAGTAATTTAACAGTCCCAAATAGGCCTTCAACTCTGTCACATTCTTTGGTGAGGGAGCGTTTTGAATAGCAGTCACCTTTTCTGGTACTGGGTGGAGGCCAGTCTCATCTACTTTATGGCCCAAGAACGTTACCTCTTTTTCCATGAAGGAACATTTGCTCCGTTTCAACCGCAGTCCTGCTTCCTGCAATCTTTCCAATACCCTGGCGAGCGTTTGGAGATGCTCCTCATCATTACGACCAGTCACCAGGATGTCATCCAGGAAAACTGCCACATACGGAAGACCTTGCAATACTCCTTCAATGGTCCTCTGAAAGATGGCAGGACTAGAAGAAACTCCAAAGGGTAACACACGGTAAGTAAACAAGCCCTTGTGGGTATTCACTGTGACATATTTCTTGGACTCCGCATCTAATGCAATCTGGTGGTAAGCATGGCTCATATCCAGGTTGGTAAACTTTTGCCCACCTGACAATGTTGCAAACAAATCATCTATTCGAGGGATAGGATATTGTTCCAACTTTGAAACTCGATTTACAGTTAGCTTGTAGTCACCACATAGTCGTACAGTATTATCCAGTTTCAAAACCGGCACTACAGGTGCAGCCCATTCAGAGTGTTTAACTGGTTCTATGATTTTTTCTTTTAACAGACGTTCTATTTCAGCTTCTACCTTCGTCTTAATTGCATAAGGAACTGGTCTGGCTTTGAAAAATCTGGGGACCGCTTCCTTGTCCACATAAATCTTTGCTGGTGGACCTCTCAATTCACCCAATTCCTCTTTGAACAACTCTGAATGTTGGCTAAGCACTTCAGTCAAGGTTACATTTTCCACCCCTTGAATCTTATGTATAGCCTCCCATTCCATGCCCAATTCCTTAATCCATCCTCTACCCAATAAATTGGGACCTGTTCCGGGTACTACCACTACAGGTAATTCCTTCATGTTTCCTTTGTGTCTAACTTCCACCTGCACAGAACCTAACACTGTTAAGGTTTGGCCAGTATAGGTTTTTAACTTCAAAGAACAGGTCTTTAATTCTGGAATTTTATACTTTGTCCATAATTTGGAAAATTTTGACCCATTCATCACAGTCACACCACAACCGGTATCCACTTCAAAAGGTATAATTGACTCATTAACAGCCAGTGTGATAGTCAGTGGAGCAACCTTTGGAATCTCGGTTTCTTTCAAACTGTGAACTGTAAAAATACCCTCTTCATCAGATGCACTTTTTTCATCTCTGCCCACATAATACGATCTCTGTCCTCTGGTCACAACTCTCTTACGTCTTTCTCCCCCTTGAAAGTTTGTGTCTCTGCTGAAACTTTTTGATTTGCATACTTTCATTATGTGTCCTTGTTTCCCACATTGGTGACATTTCTCAAAAACAAATCTGCACTCATTGGCCAAATGTTGCAAGCTTCCACATCTGTAACATGCTTTACTTTGCCTTTCTTCTTGTTTTACTGACGTTTTATGCACTCTCATTGACATGGATGTTTCTGAGCATTTAGCTTGCAAATCCCTTACATCCTTATTGGCCGTTTCCATTGCTTGAGCTATTTTCAAAGCCTTTTCAAAGGTTAGATCTGCTTCTGCCAACAGTCTACGTTGAATACGGTCATCATTTATGCCACATACCAGTCTATCCCGAAGCATTTCTGTCAATTTTTCTCCATAATTACAATCATGAGCCAATTTCCTTAACACTGCCACATACTCAAGTACAGTTTCCCCCTCTTCTCTTGATCTTGAATTGAATTTAAACCGCTGTACAATTTCACTAGGTTTTGGATTGAAATGCCTTTAAGCAATTCTAATAATTCACCAAATGTCTTTGTTCCTGGTTTAACTGGGCTCAGTAAATTCCTAAGTAGACTGTATGTTTGACTTCCTACAGTGCTCAACAATATTGCTTTTTGCTTGACTGCTTCTGTAATTTCATTTGCCTTGAAAAAATGCTGCAAGATTTCACAATATCCTTCCCAAGACTGAGATTGACTATCAAAAGGTGTGACTGTTCCTACCATGTTGGCCATCTTCTTTTCCCAAGCTCCAACTTGTATGGATTTAACTTATTCACCTTCCAACACTTTCTCCTTTTCAAGGCATTTCTTTTCTTGATCCCATCTTTGTTGCCAAAATGTAATAACTTGCAGGAGACAAATCCGTTCAAAGAAGTTGATTTACTCAGGGAACACAACCAGCAATACACTTGAGTCAAGTCCAGGTGGAATCAATATCTGCTAACATTTTCTTCTTTGCTACTCTTAAGCCAAAGCCAAAAAAGCATTAGATTGCCCCTATAGGTTAATCTACAAAAGCTCACTCTCCAACAAAAACCATGGTTAACTATTTTTTAAAATACTTATTAGCCTGTTGGTACGCAATCGACCGCACGCGGTAGTGACGTCACTCTGCTTACATTTAATATATAATTTACAGTCTATAAATGTAATTAATGTTAACAAATTATACATCTTTTCAAAGGTCTAAGGGTTCAACATTGATATTCAATCTCGGTTTCAAGATAGCTATGCTCCAGAAACAGCAATTTAGTTATTTGTGCCAGGAGTACAAATGAAAACATGCAATATCAAAACGGGACTTCATACATTTATGAAAATGCAATTGGCATGCTTTTGGATGTTTTTCAGTGAATGCTTGTCATGGACAATTGACCCAAGTGTGGCGAACTGGATTGTTCGCCACACTTGGGTCAATTGTCCATTACAAGCGTTCATTGAAAAACGTCCAATAGCACTTTTTTCCATAAAAGTGAAATCTGAGAACTACTGATATATTTCCATAGTTTGAGATCTCGCTTGAAAGAATTACCCACTGTCATCGTTCTTCAACAAACTATGCAATCTGAGCAGCATTCATGTTGTAAAACTCAGGGATGTAGTGCAGGGTATACGCAGGTACACGACATATACCCACTTCCTTAAAAGTCTGCATTGCGTATACCCGCTTCTAAATCCCCTCTGATGCGCATCATTCAGTAGTGTCCTGCATTAGCCAAAAACATGAGAGTCCATATGAGTAGCTAATCCAAATGGCAGTTTCCCATTAATTGACTAGTCTAATTTGCCCCGCCACGGTCTCATTATGAACCGAAAATATTTTTACACTTCTCAATCTCATAATAACATCAAATAAAAGGCTGTGTTTTGCGCTCTCTCTCTCGCACGTGCGCGCGCGCGCCATTCAAATCCTCACCCGTTGCTGTAACCTCACGCACGCACACTCGCAGATATATGCACGGGAGAATTCAATCCGTTATTTGGTTGAGGACAACGACAAATCTTAACTCAGCCCTCAATATTGTGAATAAATCACTCACATATGCGAGTAAATTAATCACTGTGCGACCAAAAAACATCTGTTATTAGCCACTGGCAACAAGTAAAGTGAGGCATAATAAAATGATACCGCACTTTCAGTGATGAAATTAACATTTCACTCGCCAGTGATAGAGTTGTGTAGTTTCGAACACAAGAGTTCCTTTTACTGAATACAAACAGTTGAAGCTGGATTCAGCCCCGTCTTTTCCTGCATGCTGTCTGATGAGCGCAGGAAAAAGCACTTGTGTCATTCAGTTGTGAAGATGAATCACTTCTCAAGCGTTCTGATGTGCACGCTGTCTACAGAGACTTTGGCCAAACTCCCGTGAAAAATAAGCAAGGAATAAACGTATTAATTTTGTGAACGCAAAGGACTCCAGTTTCAATTAACGGCCATGTAATCCAAATGGGGGTTATGCACGCAGCAGTGAGACAGAGGAGATGTCCTGCTCTATTTCTGTGGAGATGATCAAATGCAAGAAACACAATCTCAAAGTCTTCCTTCATGTCGAATAAGGGCTTGTGAGTTAATCAGAGAGCCTTAAAATAATGTGTGAAAGTAAAGAATTTAAGGCAGAAATATTTTACTATTGCACAATACAATACAATTAGGGATGCACCGAAATGAAAATTCTGGGCCGAAACCGAAAATCCAGGATGCACTTGGCCGAAAACCGAAACCGAAATTTTTACCTATTTAAAAAAAAAAAAAAAAAATGTTGTGTATAATTGTATTAAAACTTTTTCATTAATTTCATGAATTTAATTAATCTGAATTGAAAAACTACAAACCAATAAAATAAATCACACTTTTATTGAAAGTAGCACAACAAAATTGGACAAAAAATATATTAAAACTATATTAAATATTCTTCTTCTTTCAGTTCTGTAAAAATCAAATTTTACAGATTTTATTAACAATTATCCAAATAATGTAAAGTTTTAGAAAATTATTATATGCAAAACAAGAGTCAAGAAATGAACTTAGCTGACATCTTTCAAAAAGTTTAAATATGCAACAGTAATTTTCATTAAAACAACAGGCAGGACACAGAATGGCAAGAGGGCCTCTATTCCACTGATCTATATATATCTATAATATATAATTATATTTATATATATATAGATCAGTGCTCTATTCTGTTTATGTAAACGTATGTACACTTTAAGTGAAAATGATTGTGCAAAACAGCAGTAATTGAACTAAATCCAACCTCAACTGTAAACGACAGATGTATCCTCAAGTGAAGAACAAGTGTAATGTAATTGCTATACACATCATATTGAACCGCTTTCTATTTAAGTACAAGTGACAGGTTTCTCTTCAAGAACAAAAGTTGCTAAACGTTCTGACCGTCTCTCCTGTCAGAAAGCTCATCAAGAACATGAGATGCTGCACTGAACAGTCTCTCACTCTCTGTGCTAGTGCGTGGGCAGATAAATACCTGTGCGCAATCCGCGCAAGCAAAGGAAAGCGGTGTTTGTTTATGCGCCCGTAGTCAAGGGGATTGTCGCTTCTGGCGTAGTTCAGATAAATACGTCTCAAGTTGTGGTGTAGCTGCGCTAGTTGTGACATTTTCCTGTAGAATCTCTTGCTGTATTCTGTATATACACTCTAAAAAATGCTGGGTTATTTTTTCTACCCATTCGCTGGGTTAAGTATTTTAACCTATTTTGCTGGGTTATATTCTCGGTATTGGCTCATATTGACCCAGCGTTTGGGTTCCTTGGTTGACATAAAGTACACTTAGAATATTTGACCCAGCGTTTGGGTTATCTCATCTCCTCGCGCTGTTCAAGGACAAAACGTAACGGTCGAGAGGAGGACGACGTTGGACAGTATATGAGTAAAGGTAAGTGATGATATATGTTTTGCTATAAATCTATAAAACTATATTTAAACTAGTGAGAAGTATGATATTTTTGGGATTTACATAATTAATGAAAAAGTGACCATTAAAAACACATAAAAAAATGAATACACTCTAAAAACTCCTGGGTTATTTCTTCAACCCATTTTCTGGGTTATTTGTGTTGGGTTAAAATTATGGGTTATTTTTTCAGAGAGTAACAATTTTCTGGGTTATAGGGTTAATATTTTGACCCAATTCCTGAGTTGTTTGGGTTTCTGGGTTATTTTTCAAAGAGAAACCCATGTTCTGGGTCACCCCTCCCCCAGTTGTTCTGGAATTTTCTCAACAGCCGTTTGAAATAACCGTCACTTCGCGCTCGATCCACTTCGCGCTCGATCTTATTCGGTGAAACTTCGACTTCGTCGTGCATTAAAGGTAAGCAAGTATTTTCAGTGTTGATGTAATGTTAACTTTTCTGTGTCCATATCCCGCTGCTAAGTTAGTTTAGCACCATTTACCATGGCTTAGTTGCTACTGTACGCTGAGACTAGCATTATGTGGCAACGTTAATTTTGTGGTTGGCATGTAACTGTTAGACTCGGCTATCGCGAAAACATCTAACGTTAACTAGTTTAAAGTCTGTGTAAAGTCAAAATAACTTTTTTGACAACTTTATGTGTCAAAATGGTCGAAATGCTTTTTTCACATTTCTGAGAAATACATTTATGACCCATTTAACGTGTTTAGAAGAAAATGACAGCATTCACTTTACACGGCCTTTAAATTCTAGTTTTCATAACATGTGCTGCAACGTAAGTTAACGTTACTTATCTCATTGTTATAATACAACGTTACTAATATGGTAAGTACAGTGCAGCTTGTGGCGACATAACTCAATCGTTGAGTTATGTTTAGCAGCTAACGTTAACTTACCAGCTGCGCCGCGTCGTGCTTAGCACTATTAACTTAACGTTATACATAGCTCTAACGTAACTGGCTGAAGTAAGTTAGTGAGAGTTAAAACCTGTTAACCTTTGCAAGTGGCCCAGCGTGTTTTTGTTTAAATAGTTCAAAGTTACTATCAGATCAGATTTAATGTTATTACCGTGACAAACTAACCATCATTAAAATATATATACGACTCAAGTTTCAGTATTTGACTATGACCATTATTGTATTCTGAGAAACTTATTGACAGTCATGTCTTAATTTGTGTCAGGTGTTATGAAATGAAAAAATGAGTCGATACCGTTTAGAAAGAGTTATGAGCGTCAGCCGCTCTCATTCAGGAAAAAATCCGGTTGCTGTCGTCATGACAGCGCTTGACAAAACAACGTCCCTCAGGGCTTTTAGCTCAACGTCCCTCAGGGCTTTTAGAAGGTGTAGGCTAATTAGTAATAATAATGCAGCAGACAAAAGAAAAGAATATTTTATGCTTTTAGTACAAAGGGTTCATGAACTGCTTCTGTTTCAGTTTGGGTATATGCCATTTCTGTGGATTTTTTAAAAAGTGGGGTTGCAGCCTAACAGGTTAAAGAAGCAGGTCAAGTCTTCGAATTGTTGCTAACCTCTATATTGATATGTTTTCTCCAGGTCATTTTAAATGGACAGCTTTGTCACTGACAAGTTAACTGAGTGGCGGCTGTCTGAGCTGATTGAGAATTTTAGAGGTGAGCATTTACTCTTACTGCCCTTATATCATCTCTCTATAGGCCTTATTCGCAAACACCGGAAGTAGCTAACCGCGGCCATATTGTTGACATGACATCTGTCCTGCCCCTAGCCGCACGCAGATTTGAGTTGAGGGGAGCTGTAGCCTAATGGCTTCATCTCGTCGGTATCAAGAGAAGATAAGCTTGATTGGTGTGGACCCATATCAAATAGACCCAATAGCCTTAAGTAAAGATCCGTCCTTATTGCCATCCGTAACTTATCCGGATATTTACAACTATCTCGTTCATACTGTATCCGCGATACACATAACACAGTATCATACAAGCACTAATTCCCTACCTAGTATCAATGCCAGACCTATATGTTCATAGGTAACTTAAGCTACGGTAACTACTTACTTCAAATTACTGCATGATACTGATGTCTGATCATGCCTGAAAACTCTCAGTGTAGGTGTACCCCTCCCATGGCCGAAACTGGTATTATGACACCTGTCGGGCCGTGGCTAGTAATTTAGCATGCTAATTCAGGTTGATATCTCTGCAGCACTATAACTTGTCATTTTTTAATGACATCATCGCTCTTATTTCTTCTCATTCTTTTGATGCGTGTAGCTCATTTTTGGATATTTTTACCTCATTTCTTACACATGGCACCTTTAAAGGGTTAGTTCACCCAAAAATGGCGAGATGAGACTCACCCTCATCTCGCTCCAAGCCCGTAAGACCTCCTTTCATCATCGGAACAAAGTTTAAGATACTTTAGATTTAGTCCGAGAGCTTTCTGGTCCTCCATATGTACAGTATACTGTCCCTTGTCCAAAAAGGTAATAAAGACATCATCAAAGTAGTCCATGTGACACCAGTGGGTTAGTTAGAATGTTTTGAAGCATCGAAAATACATTTTGATCCAAAAATAAGAAAAACTATGACGTTATTGAGCATTGTATGTCATATTGTTGTCAATCTGCATTCACGACTCCGCAGTGACGCTGGTGACGTAAGACGCTGCTAACGTAAGACGCTGATGACGTGATATCTGATGCGGCGCCTTACGTAGCATCTTACGCCACCAGCGTCACTGCGGAGTCGTGAATGCAGATTGACAACAATATGACAGACCAGAAAGCTCTCTAACTAAATCTAAAGTATCTTAAACTATGTTCCGAAGATGAAAGGAGGTCTTACGTGCTTGGAACGACATGAGGGTGAGTCATTAATGACATTAATTTCATTTTTGGGTGAACTAACACTTTAAAAGTGATTATTTGTTAGCTTGATAATCAAAGATTATCTGGTGAGTGGTTCACAATTGTCTTGACTTGGCCATTAAATACTCATGTTGTCTTGTTTTCTGTCTTTCAGATGAAGACATAGATGAGGAAGCATTTCTTCTTTTAGATGAAGACACTATAAAAAATCTTGTCCGCAAAGTTGGCCCCAGGCTTAAATTCCTGAGTCTCTTCAGAGAATTTGTAAGTTACCTCCACTAGAGCTTAAGGGCTTTCATCACCGCTGATCAACAGGCCGATGGCGTATACATGCTTTAAGTGCAAAAGGCTAATCCCTGGTGATATCAAGACTTTCTTATCACATTTACGCACAGTTCACAATGTAAATAGTTCAACAACATATTTTCAGTGTTGTGAAAGCAGTTGTAACAGAACATTTTCCTTCATTCGTTCTTATCGAAGGCACCTACATAGGGAACACGAAGAGAACCTGGCCCTGGCCCAGCCTGCCAATGTATTGCATCAGTCTGCTAATGTTTTTAATGTTGATGAAGATGATAATCAAGATCAAGTTGAAGGTGTACAAGCAGAGCAGTTAGACGATGCTTGGGATGAATTGGAGCAAGAGGGAATTACAGACAGAGTAGCCCTTTTTCTAGCTCATCTAAGATCCAGGTCTTCCCAGACATTTACTAACATAAACTATGTGGTTAAACACACCTCAAGTTTAATTGGTGACATTGTGAACAGACTAAAAACCAAGACAATGTCACTGTTTAGTCAGTTAGGTCATGATCAGAGCCCACAGGTAGAAGAGCTCCGACAGGAGTTTTCAGACGCAGCCGAGCCTTTCAAAGGACTGGAGACAGACTACAAACAGATAAAGTATTTCACAAACTCTGGAAACTTCATTCAGCCAGTTGAGGAAGTTTTACCAAGCCGTCTCTTATGTTCAGCAGAGGGATTCAGTCACTGGCAGTGTCCGACAAGTTGCTGTGCCTGATACCTATCAGCGTATTCCGCTCAAGCCTCTTCTAGTCAAGATACTGGAACTTCCTGGCATTTTACACGCAATGATGGAATGGCAAAGGAAAAAGAGGGATTTTCTACATGATGTGTTTGACGGTGAATTTTGTAAATCACATCCACTCTTTTCGAAAGAGGTGTCTGTGCCATTGTTGTTGTACAATGATGATTGTGAAACCGTTAATCCTCTTGGGTCCAAGACTGTAGTTCACAAGTTAGGATTTATATATTTCATCCTGAAGAGTTTGCCACCAGATCTCCTGTCCAATTTACAGTCACACTTCCTGCTAGCAGTTTATAAATCGGACGATGCAAAGACTTACGGCATTGATGCAGTGTTGCTCCAATCGTGGATGAATTAAAGTGTCTCGAGAAGGATGGTATCACTGTTAACACCTGTGACTTTCAAGGAGTAGTGAAATTCACAGTTGTCCAGGTAGTCGGGGACAATTTGGGTTTAAATGCTATTCTTGGGTATACTGAGAGTTTCAGTGGAAACCATGTGTGTCGGCTGTGTAGAGTACACAGAGATGTCTTGAGAGTACAGACACAGGAAGATCTTGCCCTTTGCGTGATCCCAATACTCACAGGGCAGATTTGGAGACAGACAACCCCTCTAAGACGGGCCTTAAAAGGGACAGTGCCCTAAACAGCCTGTCTTTCTACCACGTGACAGACAATGTAGCTGTGGATGTAATGCATGACATTCTGGAAGGTGTAGGGGCATACGAAGTCAAGCTTGTATTAAAATCATTAATTGAGCAAAAGCACATGTCACTAGATAAGATTAACTACCGCATTACAAGCTTTGATTATGGCTTTTCTGATGTGGGAAACAAGCCATCGATAATAAGCAAGAGTGATCTCAAGAATATTGACAGCCCTCTGCGACAGTCTGCAGCTCAGATGTGGTGCCTACTTCGCTTACTGCCTTTAATGATAGGTGACCTGATCCCCACTGATTCCAAGGAATGGGAGCTTCTCCTACTTTTACTCATGTCCATGGAGATCATCTTCTCACCATCTGTTACTCTTGCAGCAACACGCTACCTGAGCAAAATCATTGAAGACCACCACTCTCTTTTCTTGGAGCTCTATCCTCATTTACATCTAGCGCCCAAAACATCATTTCATGCTCCATTATCCAAAGGTGTTTAAAAACTCGGACCCTTGATACACCTTTGGTCAATGCGCTTTGAAGGCAAACATGGGTTCTTCAAACGTGTCAGTCATGTCACCTGCAACTTCCGAAACATCTGTAAAACAATGGCATACAGACACCAGATTATGCAGTGCTACAGTTTCATGAGTGGGTCTTTGTTAAGTCACAACACAGAAATTGGACCTGGATCCACAACATTTTTAGCCAACCTCGAAGGCTATAAAGAGATCCAAAGTGGTCTGATAGGGCTCCCACTTTTCACAGAGCTGTACGCACCGGCCAGGGTCACGGTCAAGGGTACCACTTATAGATCAGGCATGATAGTGTTTATGTCCTATGACAAAGATGGGGACCCTCAGTTTGGGCTTATAAAAACCATTTTGGTTCTTGAGCAAATGGGCAACTTGAGAATAAAGCTTGTTGTGCAGAAGTGGGAAACACTGGGGTTTGAAAAACATCTTTTTGCGTACAGTGTGATCCCCACTAAGGATTTTTTAGCTATTGATGTGGAAGAGCTGCTTGATCATCATCCATTACATGCAGTCAAGTCATACAGAGAACATGATGACACTTCTTACATCTCTCTGCGCTACAGACTTTTTTAGACTGCAGTTAAGCATGTGAACAGCCACTGCCACTGTTGACACGGCTTTGTTGACGTGAGAACACACCAACCAAATTAAGTTAGTCTTAAGTAATTCTGCCTCATTGGAAGATGATCAGTATCACCCCAATCACTCAATGAATGACAAATATTTAAACAACTTGGAGGGGACACTACTTGAACTACTGAGATTGGATAAATTGGACTAAGTAAAAGTGAGTTTTTTAATTTTTTTATTATATATATATATTTTTTTAACTAAACACTATACACAACCCTATGACACTCACCTTGATCTATGATGCACTGGTCTCTTAAAGGTGCTATCAGTGATGTCACACTTTTTTTTTTCACATACCGCAAACATCTCACTATCCGCTAGCTGCCTGTCCCCTGAACAACACTGTACAGAAATGCGGTCTCTGCAGACAGCCACAAACGCAGCAAAAACAAACTGAGCAACAAACAGAGCATCCCGTGATCACTGAAACAGCCATAACCGACAAGAATGATGTGGGGTGGGGTTTGGGGGTTATTGCGTGGATGAGGAGGAGGGAGGGTCTAGCTAGCCTCCATTTTGTTTGATAATAATTCAAACATTAACAAGAGGTTACACCAACCGGGATAGCTGATAGCGCCTTTAAGACAAGAGTGTACTGCTGACAAAGTAATATTTTTTTTATTTGTGCCTGTACACAGGTAGCCAAACCCATTGGATCTTAAAATATGACTTATATTTTATTTTCTGCAGAAGGGTTCTAATGCTCCGGCAGCTGCTGCGTCACCTCAACCTTCGACTTCTAATGAATCCAGAAGCCATGATGCTGACCTCATATGCCCCCTGGAAGAATCGGCAAATCAGATGTTGGTGTTAGAAGCAGTTCCACCACTTGTAAGTGTTTTTTTTTCTCTGTTTAAACTTTGGCTCTCACAATAGCTATTGTTCTGGGTAAAGGAAAATATTTTTTAGTACTTGTTCACCTTTTCCTTTTACTAATATTTGACTATGAAACTTCAGGTCAGGATATCAAATATTCACATTTATGTCCAAAATTGGTATCCCAGGGTTAAATTGGTAAATTGCAATGATTCACCTCAACAACTATTCTTGTCATTTATTTTAGGATATCCGACAGGTTCTTTCTGCAGTGTCCAGTGGCAGAGAAATAATAAATAATCTTCAAGACACTGGAGTCATCAATAGAAAACAAAGGATCACTCTGACACAAATTCTGGTGTCTTTTTTGATTGAGAGGTTTGGACAGAGGTATGTTAAATATAGGATACATTTGATATAACTTAAAGAGGCCCTACTATGCTCATTTCAGTGGCTTTTAGTATGGTATTGGACCTCAGTGGAGCACATATGAAAGTTTAGATCAACAAAAACTATGTTACTATTGCATACAAGCTGGCTATGTATTCTTCCATTCTGGTTTTTTCCTGCTTTGCTCTCAGATCTAGTGCTTCGCCCCTCCCCTTAGGCTGCTGCTTCCGCTGCATGCTGCAGCCCAGGGGAGGTGGGAGAGACGCTTCTGCTCACATTCAAGGAAGTTGTCAAACCCAGTAAATGAAAAGTACAGAAATTGGCTTGTTTACTATTAAAAATGTCGACTTCATCCATACAACAGTACGTCTTGAAACCGGAAAACTGACCCAGACAACAAAACACACAGCCTGAAACTGAGTCTTAGCAGGTCCTCCAGAATAAGGATCCAACATTTTAAACATATTTATAAGTCTGAAAAACTGGAAAAGCACAATAGGTCTCCTTTAAAGCTAGGCAACAGACTTAAACATAGGTTTTGTTTTCAGGTTCTCTGTCGATGATTGCAAAAGTATTAGGTTGAGTATTTGAAATTCAATGTCTCTGATATTTTCAGATTATCTTACTTCTGGATATATTTAAATATCTGGAAATGTAAATGTATAGGCTGTACATTTGTGTGTCACTTGTTTATTTACTGAAAGTGTTTTTTTTATATATATTTACAGGCCATCCACAAGCATAAAACAGGCCCTGGCGCTATCATTGGTGCAGACATTCCCGGCCCTGAATGATAATTCAGACAGTGGCTATGTGAGTTTTATTATCTTGGTTCATGGAAATTGATGCTGATTAAAAACTTAAAAACGTTTCTTTTTTCTTTTTCTTACAAAGATGTGAATGTACTTAATAAGCAATGGTGTCTAATGAGATGAAGGGGTCATGCAAGACAATACATTTGAATGTGTATAATTTTCTTTCATTTTCGTTTTAACACTTGTTTCTCTTAATTGGTGTGTTATCTCTATTGCAAAACTTTGTAAAAGATTAAAAGGTCCTTCTTGGATAATGAAAATTCTTTTTTCCCCCAGGACATATGGTACACAAAAGCCAGGAAGCTAATCAAGGATGGAGGAGTGATACACTACCCAGCCACGGGCTTCTTAGAAGAAAGACTAAGGAATGTCAGAAAGAGGTCAAACCGTGGGTCCACCCAACAAATGCCTGAAGCCAGCCAGTCACGAAGGGCATACATACCAGGTGACACAGGCTCACAAAAGTCTTTTATTTACATTATCAATGACAGAAAATGTATGGCGTTGAAGGAGTGGAAGGATTAGATTTGCATGTTTGTCTCTGTTGTTTGTTTCTTGAATTTGGCAGAAAAAGTAAAAATAGCTGACGCCACAACAACAGGCACTTTGCATTTTTTGACACTTCCCCCTTATGCGTATTGAAAACGTTTTCAAATTTGTCAGTATTGAACTTGTGCCAATACCATGTATCAGTTTAACAGTGAAAACTTTCATAAGCGCGCATTCAGACAGGGACAGAGAAGCCGGTAACCGTGGTAGAGGAGTTCGGTGGGTGGGGGGTGTAGGTGGGTTGCCGGAGCTTGCTCACTGTTATGTCTCTATCTCTCTAATCATTGGACACAAATCAAATTAAACTTCTTTGTGTCATTATTTTGCGGAGTAAATTGCGAGTCAGACTCAGATTTAGAAAGCTAGTACATGAAATAAACAAAGTCAGAACACACACAGGTAGATTATCAAAGTTTAGTCCGTGAATCAACCTGGATATTCTCTGTATCAGAGACATTTCAGGCTGTCTGTGGAGGTTTGATCGATCTGAGTGTCTGAAAGGCAGCTGGAGCATGACGTGGGGCTCCGGTTTCCCAAAAGTTGAATCTGGCTCAATGTCTCTTGTCGGATGCCAGTGGCATTTTTTTGCGGCAACCCCTGCGGCTGCAGGCGTGGAAATGCACGACCCTCATTGAAATTAATTGAAAAAAACGGCTTCCCTGTCCCTATCTGAATGCAGTTTTACAGGAATAAAACTCATAAACTTATTTGTAATCTCTTTTGTTTCTCTGAAGAATCAACCGTTCCAGAAGAAAGAGCCTTCCAACAGAAGGAATGGCTGAAACACAATTCAGAGCCTTTCACTCAAGTGCAGTCCTACATGAAGGACACAGTGTTATCCAGAGCCAACTGGATCCGGGGTAATAGCTCCAAGGACATACTGGAAATCCTCACAGAGTACCCTCATCTCACCAGTCCGGGCATGGTATGGTTCCACTGGAACATATATCAGCAATACCTTATTTACATTTTGTATCAAAGGAGCGGATATCAAATTTTTTCCTTTGTTTCCTGTGTTTATTTTTAGATTTTGCAGGACTTCCTGGTGCTGCATGGTGAGGCTGCACCTAAATTATTTGAGACCTGGCTCCCTGAATATGCCGAAAAGGTCCTGTACTTGGCCAAACAGGAAAATAAACTCCCTTCAGTTACTGTTGAGGACATGACACTGGGTAAGTTAAAACGGACCTTTTGTGTTCTATGGCAAGGCTCCTGGGATTCCTTTCCTTTTGGTCACATTTAGGGCTGCATCTAACGATTATTTTTGTTGTTGATTAATCTATCGATTATTTCTTCGATTAGTCGACTAATCTAACGATTATTTTTCTGATTAATCTAATGCATATTTTTGTACTTTTAATAAGTACAACTTCTACATTAATATTTCAAACTTTTATTAATTCATTTTCTGATTTTTTTTTTTTGTATCTGTCCCTATTCAAATAAAAATAAATAAATAAATACACTAGATTACAGCCTAGGCTACTGTTAATATGTAAATATAACGTTATTGTTTGTTTTTAAACTCTACATTAGAGACATGCGTGGACGGATTTCTCCCTTAATAATTTCTAAAAAGCGGACATCTCTGTTATTATCAATGAAACTGACTGCACAATGAATCTTTCATTATATCGATTTGCCAGTATGCAGAATTCAGCACTGAACAAAAAGTCCATTTTGAGCGGTGAGGAGATTCCATCTTAAATGCTTCTGATTGGCCATTACGTTCAAGAAATAAACACATATGTCTGTGATTGGCTACATTATTAAACGCTGCAAACATGTTATACATAGAAACGATTTACAGGCCAGGGTCTATCTATTTTGTTTTAGTTGTTCTTGCTGCTTTTGTGCAACAGATGAATGACAATTTATTTGTTTTGAGATGTTCAATTTATAGATTTCTATTTTGCGGGAGTCCCGCGAATCGTTTTATTCTCCCAGCAACCAGCACACGCACGAGTGCATTACCGCCAGCGCCACGACTCGGCCATCAGATCCCGCACAGCACTCTGTTGTGTTGGGTCCCGCGGAGTGCATGTCTCTAGTCTACATGTGCATACACAACTTTTAAAAACGGGCAATTTAAATGCACTGAAGGCTTCGTTGACAGATTTAAGTTGAAGTTATAAATGAAAGTCCATTTTATTGTCGCCGAATGGGCCAATAAATTACATCTGCACCGTTAGCAATTAACACTATTAACTAGCACACAAGCTGTAATAGCTGAAAAAAGAAGGTATGACCGCAACAACAACTCCAAAAACTCACTGTAATAAAGCCTACTACTTACCCAGCTGGCTCGTCGCTTTGAGTTCGCAGAGTCACAGGATGTTTCCTTTTAAGATGCTTGTTCATAGCAGTTGTGCTGCCATGGTATGACATTTCCGCTTTGCATAGTGAACAAAGCACCTTTCTGTTCGGCTGTAGTTTAAAGTATTCCCATACTTTGGATGATCGTGGTCTGGCTTTATGTGATAAAGCCAGATTGTCATTTTCACCATGAGCTGGAGCAGAAGCCGCCATTACTCGATATTTAAACGTAAATAATGAATGTGACGCGTCGACGCATTTCATTCGTGGTCGAAGTATTTTCATAGTCGACGTAATCGATGACGCCGACGCGTCGTTGCGTGCCCTAGTCACATTTGTCTGTATGTTGAGACACAAATATCTGTTCATTTACATATTTCTATACAGTCATTTTATTTTCCACACACATACTGATACCTAGAATATTGTTAAAGTAACCCTAAGGAGCTTTTTCCTCTGCGGTCGCCCTACAGGTTGGAAGCGGAATTGTCTCATTAGAACTATAGAAACGCGACCCGATCTGGCAAACTTGCATAGTGTGGATATAGCAGTTAAAGGACCCCAAGGCTGAAATCCAGAAGTGCCTTTCACCCTGTTACGACTTGATGAACCACTGAAACGATTTTATAAACATTATTTGAAGGTAAAAAATCCTACTTAGTGTTGCTTTAACCTACAGATGCCAAAGGGGAACTAGCCCTTACACTGCTACCCACCATGGTACCACAGGCCGTCTACAGAGTTGGGAAGAAGAGTATCCGGCACTCCACTGAAGAGTCACGGACAGCGTTCATACACCAAATGCCTGTAAGTACAATGGATCAGTTTCTCAGCACCACTCTGAGAGACAATATTCTTAATTCTAACTATACGGTACAGGTGAAAGAAGGCAATCCAAGTGACATGTTTCATGTGAAAGCTAAAGGGTGAATCCTGATTTAAAAAAAACAACTTCAAGGTTCTTCACAGTTGTATTTCAGTTTTGGGCAATGCCATCCAAGGTTAGCCTGGGTTTCCCCATGCTGACTTGCGCGCAGCCCAATTTTATTCACGCTGCTAGGCAGCCTGGATACCATGGACCAGATTTTCCCTCAAAAAGGAACCAATCACAGAACGGGAGGGAGCAGCAAGACGACGACGATGTCTATGCGACACAATCGAAGCAGTTTGTTTATGTCTGTAGAGTGTCCATATATACCTTCTACCCTCATGTTTGTCTTGCACAAACGGCAATAGTCGCTGAACGCCATCGTGTACACATAAATCTCTGACCCATCATCTTCTTCCTCGTCGAATTTCTGTCGCTCTACATACATCATCTGGTATAATTGAAACGATTGGCTATGAGCCACGTACAGGCGCATTTGATAGACATTCGTAGCGCCCAATAAACGGCTCTGGGCATTCGTAAACCACGCCTCAAATACAAGAAAATGACCATGTGGTTTCCAGACCATGTCTCATTGAGACAAGGTCTGACGTTAGCCAGGCTAATCCAAGGTAGAAATCTGACTAGAAAGTGGTAAAAGAGATTACGTTTTATTACTCAGTGGTTCTCAACCCACATTTTCTTGTACACATTCATGACCCACTCAAAATGAACACACCAATTAAGAACCACAGCTCATTTGACTTCCTTGTACAGTTAGTTTTAGCATTATAACACAAACTGGTAGTCTGCTTACAATTCACCTTCTACACAATATTCACTTTCTTTTATCTATATTTCTGTCTCTGTCTGTTTTAGGTTGGAACAAATATGGTGGAATACCTCCAGCAATCACAGCCATTCCCCTCTGTTCTGGCGCTGGGAGATCCCCAGCAATGTGCATCTCAGGCATTTGTGATATTAGCTGGTCAAGCACTCCTCAGAGCACACTGCTTGGAGCAGTTGACGTGTGCTTCAAGGCATTTTATGTTCTTGATATCAACTACCCTAAGCAGTGTGCTCCCGCATGGGAATTTCTGCAGCAAGTTGTGTATCAGATTGAGGGATCTGAATCAAAACCCGTCAAATTCCTTAAGACTTCCTTGCTTAATTGCAGGACTGTTTAATTGTTTTAAACTGCATGAAGTGACACATCCAATGTGTAAAGACTTAAAGCCTTCTTAAGGCTTTTGCATGGACTGTTTAATTGTTGTCATTTAATGCAGTTTACAACTAATGTTTAAAGACTTAAAGCCTTCTAAAGGCTTTAAACTGGATTGAACTTAAAGTTTAATCCGGTTATTTTGTTGAATGTTTCAGAGTTGTTTATTTTTCTATTTTTCTGCATTAAATGACAACTAATGTTTAAAGACTTAAAGCCTTCTTAAGGCTTTTGCATGGACTGTTTAATTGTTGTAAACTGCATTAAATGACACAACCGATGTTTAAAGACTTAAAGCCTTCTAAAGGCTTTAAACTGGATTGAACTTAGTTTAATCTGGTTATTTTGTTGAATGTTTCAGAGTTGTTTATTTTTCTATTTTTTCTTATCATTATTACAGTCTGACCTAAAATAAATAGGAAAATAAAGTATGTCCAAGTGTGTGTGTGTTTTTTTTTAAATATAAACAATTTAATTTAATGCAATAAAATGTAAAAGTGCTTGAAGTGTGTAATATAATGTAAAACAAAGTTTTATTTGCTGAAATAAGGCATCTTTGCATAGTAACCCAAGTTAGGTTATTTTTGACCCAACTCCTGGGTTAAAAAGGGACCAACTAATTTCTGGGTTATTTAAACCCAGATATTTGGGTTGTTCTTTCGACCCAGAAATTGGGTTATATTTAACTACAATGTTGGGTTTTTTTAACCCAACATTTGGGTCAGATATTTAACCCAGAAGTTGGGTCAAAAAGAATAACCCAATTTTCTGGGTTGAAATAACCCAGAAATTAGTTGGTCCCTTTTTAACCCAGGAGTTGGGTCAAAAATAACCCATTATAGGTTATTTTTGACCCAGGAGTTTTTAGTGTGTACCCTGAGGTAATCGCGTCGTGTCCGCTACTCATCGGGTGCCGGTTAATGACAATAATTCAATTGGCCGGAGTCAATTATTCCGTTTAAACAATGGATTTCAAGACATAGTTTTTTTATTTTTATTATTATTATTTATTTAGACATTAATTTTTTCGTCTTAAATGCTATAGTGGTTCTATAAAACAGGTTATTTCCATATTGCGTTTTTCAGCCTTATCAAGATCTTATATTGTTCACTTTATAGCCCTCAATTAAAATTAGAATTTCTTCATGACTGAAAATGTTCTTCCTGTTCCTTTTGTCCGCCATGTATAGGCTATGAAAGATGTGGTAATATAACTTTTTAGATTGTACGTCGTTGTTTTGACCGCTCACGCGAGACAGCAGTTTGTAGTGATGCGCGCGGTTCCTGTTTACAAATTGGAAGGCTGCTGATTGGAGTACAAAAAAAAAAACGTAATTCTGTGCGACTACGCATCACTTTACGGAGAGCTTACGACATACTAGTTAAAGGGCACCTATTATGGCATTTAAAATGTTCCTAATATTGTCTTGGGAGTCCCCAACAACAGTTTTACATGCATGCAATGACAAAAAACACTTTTGTTGTCTTATAATATGCATTTATGTTTACCTGATTTGCTCAGCGACTCCCAAATGATTCGTTCAACGACAAATTTTTTCCAAACCCCTCCTTTGCGTGACGCTAATCTGCGGTGATTGGTCAGATGACCCAGTCAGTTGTGATTGGTATACTCTGTGCAGAGATTGTCGGAAACGGAACACCCATCACCGCTTTGTAGTAAAAAATCAAAATCAGAGAAGGAATTTGAGTTGATTTATGTTAACGATCATAGCCCAAAGTTCGGTGGTAAACACCCAATCAGTTATTGTTTGCGTTAGCCCAACGCATAAACATATTGGTAAAGCACTGCATTACTACAAGTTATTGCTCTATTCTTTATGACAACTCCAATAACATCGACAAACATTTCACATATTTCAAAAAAATTGACATTGGAGACCTAGAAGCTGCGCTGAGCGTAACGTACACAACACACACAAATACTTATTAACATGCTAAAAAACACATAAAAGCAACAATTATTAATAATACTTACAGGTTGTGATTCGGAGGAGGAAGCTGATCCAAATAAACTTGGTACTGAACCATCCTTCAGTATCAACCGTCTCGCGAATCCACACTTGAAAGCATTCATGTTCGTAAAGCAATCGTCATTAAAATGACGCGAACACAGCACAAGGTTCGGGCTGTACTTGTGCGGTATAGTTGTAAATATAAACTCTAGCCACTGATTCTTCACATGCTCGTCCCTGGGCAGTGAAAAAAAGGTCGCTTTTGATATGCACTTCAGAACACAGCGTCTTGTTTCGACATGATTCATTTTCAAGTTTTCCCTGGTGTCTGCGCACGCAATGTTCATCTGTGTTGAATACGCAAACATTATAGTTTTTGCTGGCCATTTAATAATTAAATAAAATGCTTTGTTGTACATGTATACTGTTGTGAAATGTTTTTTAATAAGCATAACATGCTTTTTACTATTTTAGTAGTAGATTATCTAAAATAAAGAACCTTTAAAAAGTAGTCGTGTTTAACCCAGCACTGTGTCAAGAAACAACCCAGCACACTGGTTAAAATAAATAACCCAGCACACTGGTTAAAATAAATAACCCAGCAAGCTGAGTCAAAAATAACCCAGCGTGTGTTCTGTCCAATATTTACCCAGCACTGGGTTACCAAATAACCCAGCAATGGTTATTTTTAACCCAGCATTTTTAGAGTGTATATATCTTGAAAGTTCTGCTGAATAAACACTGCAGATCGCAAATTTGATGTCCTTATCAGAAACTTTGAAGAATTTCCACACCGCTGACATGATCGGCCTTTGTTTGGTAGCGCTGTGATAAGGGCTAGATCGATCCAGATTGAAATCTGAGCACTGAGGGGCGGGGCGAGGAGGTATATATTTTCGGCCTTTTTTCTCTTTCGGCCGAAAACCGAAAGTGCTGAAAGTGCCATTTTCGGCCGAAAATTTTCGGCGGCCGAAATTTCGGTGCATCCCTAAATACAATATAATATAATATAATAGCTATACAGGTTGGCTGTATAAATTTGAAACATAACTTCTTTAGACTTGTGGATAGACTTTAGAATTCAATTTCTCAGTTGTCTTGGTACATTGTTTTTTTTTAGATTATAAAAACACATTCAGCACAAAATATTTCCATTACTATAAACTTCAGCTTCTCTTTACAAAATAACAGCATATATTAATTCTGAAACTTGGAAAATAAAGCCAAAAGTGTCTTCTTTCAAAATATACTACAACTGTGTCCATACTCCAAAGGGTCCAGTAAATACAACCATTTAAGTTCAGGTATATAATTTTCATGGTTTGTGCTCAAAAAGGGGGTGCATATCAACAGGTTAAACAACAATTACACACACTTATCATTAATAAGAAATGTCACCGTTAGATGTTGTTATTTTAGTGTGACTGTAGGCTACTCCAGAAGCTGTTTCTCTGATTTTCTATCATTGCCTCTACAAGGCACTGATCCCTCGTTTGAACGAGCCTCGTGACAGCGCAAGCGCTTGTCTGCTTGTGTCTTTCAGCATGAATGTTATAAGCGAAAGAAGAAATGTTCCCATCCTGCACAAGTATTTGCTAATATAGCCTAATCCTTTTTATTTCACTTTGAAGCTTATGATTATTATTCATGTTACCAAACAATAATATTCCTAGTTAAAAAAAAATTACAATTAGAATCGAAATATTTTTGTGTGAGGATCAATATTTTCGATACTACATTAGTATCGGAAGTATCGATCCTTTAGAATTGATCCGCCCATCCCTACTTCATTGCTTCCAGCTGCTCAAACAAATAAGGGATATAAAATGTGCACTCCTACAATAATCTACAACGTATTACAACATAAAAAATGTAAAGTAAACACTTTCATATTTCATTAACTACAACAGTAATCGCTTGTCATAAATTTCCGATATGGCTTAACGATTGTGAACTGCTCTGCAACAGCTGGAAACGCTCACATGCTTGGAGAAAATACAACTGTCACGCTTTCACTTTGAAGGATGTAGGGCATTTATTTAATTAAATCATATTCTAATGAAGTTTGATAATCACATTAGGTCATATCATGATTCCTGTCTTTCCACCCCCAAATATAATACCTCTTTAAATGATAATTTAGACTTTTGTTGTATCATTTAAGATATTTAAGACCTTTTTATGACCTTAAATTTTGGAAAACTTGAAGACATTTTAAGACTCACCGATAACCGGTAACAGTATTGTAACTGCAAACAAACATTTTTAACAAGGCACAGCAGCCCCTCATTACACTAGAGCAGTAGGGAAAAAAACATTGCCTTACCTTTTATCAAGCACTGAAACTTTGCTTTGTGCAGAACAATTTGGTATAATGTTCAACAATGTAACAGTCACCTCTTTGCAGCCTGAACCTGTTCAGAACATCATATTTTTGTGACTCCTAACCTAAAAACAATCTAGACGCAGCGGAAAAAATTAATGTGTCTTGACACGTGTTTTTGAAACTTGAAGTTCTTTTTAACATGATTCGGTGTCTTAAAATGTGCCAGTGCTGCACGAGATGCTGACAGTGATCTGTTGAGGAGAGAGAGGGAGAATGAAACCGGTTAACACTTTATCGTTATGAGCTCAAATGTGCCTGTCCTGGCTCTGATATTTAGACCGTTTAAATTAGACTGTGTTACACCGTTTTAGTACCACAATGGCATGTAACAACAAAATGAACCATGACTGGTCGTTTACATGTCTCAGCTGCTTCACATGTAAACAGGCGATTATTGGCACCCTCAAGAAACAAATCGGCCAAAGGGGAAAATTTATCAGCCCATGCGATAATTAAAAATGTCAGAATATTGGCCGATTTATCGGCATAGTTGATATCAGTCGACCACTAACTCTAATATGTGTTAAAATGGAGAATGTTGTGGAAACAGACTGTGAGTTTAACCAAAATCAGAGTTGACCATATTAAATATAAATGCAACTATGCAATATCACGGCTCAACTTAACCGACGGTGACATTCCATGCAGACAATACATAAGGTTAATTTCCTTTAGTGCGCTCATGCCACAACATGCAGTGAAATTATGTTGGTGCTAAACTTCTTGACACAACACAACTCAATTTACAGGCCAGTGGCTAATAATAGACATTTCTGTCACCTAGCACAAAATGTGGTTGCATATTTGATTGATTACTCAGAATGTAGAGGTTTGTATATTCACATTGACATTTGACAACAATACAAAAAGTACACACACCTCAAGTGAAAAAAATTAGCTGTGGTTGATTGTTTTTTATGTCAGTCAGATGGCCCCTTCCAATTTTGCGGTGGTTCAAATATATTAGCTGTGAACGGGGTATATCATGAATATAATCATAGATATGTGGAAAATGTATGCATTTACCGGGCATGCTAAATGTATAGAAAGGTTCTGTTTGAATTTAAGCACTTCTAGAAAACTTTTCAAGAATACAGGCAGATTTTCCAGATTTTTCTAGTACTTGAGTTTCTAAAAGCTAAATTCAAACACCAAGCACTTCAAGGACCTTGTGGATCCTAACAAGAATACCTATTTGAATGTAAGTCCATGATGCAGCAGAGAGCTGCATTAGCTGCATTATATTTGGAAACAGTTCATCATACAATAAATTGACTGCCACAGTGCTAATCGGCAATATGTTTGGCATGATATATTTATTTGTAGATAACTTTATTTTGAGTTGGCTACAATAAAATTGCTGTTTTAGAATTTTGCTATAAATTTTGGCTTTAAATTCATCCCCTTTAAACCACTGCTATAGTCAAACCCATTAAGATGGACATTTTTGGCAAAAACATAAATCTCATTATTGGGTGTCGTGAATGATTCTGTTAAATTTAAAATGACACTGCGTGTGTGCTTTTATACCCACTAGTTGTATTTAGAAGTCTGACGGTGTGTTTACATGAGAAACCATAGCGTTGACCTCAATGTTGGGTTTGGGGGGAACAAAAGGGTAGAACAACAGGGCCTCACTTCCTCTAGGAGCTGCCATAGGAGAGCAGAATCTGTACACACACAAATCATTTGACATTACACAGTCATGGGCATATATTTTATTTAAGGCTATCATTTGATTATTTTTTTATCAAATTAATTACTCGAATGAATCGCATACTGTATATCATTTATTTGCTGAGAAAGGCTTAAAATATATGCAGTTGTAGTCAGAAGTTTACATTTACTTAGGTTGAAGTCGTTAAAACTCATTTTTTTAACCACTCCACAGATTTCATATTAGTAAACTATAGTTCCCCTTCTGTCGCTCTCTCCACGTTGTGTCGGAGAAGCGACACTAGGGGTCTCTCTTGAGCACCGAATATACCTCCGATCTATGAAAAAAAGCCAATGAGAAGTTGGCAGCTAGTATTTGCATACCCCGCCCCCGGACATACCGATATGAAGGCTAGGCAAATACTAGAGTTCATTCAGAAATTTTCTTCGGAGCCGATGGTCGTGTACGCAGTCTGCTGCGAATTACACACACACCAAGTTTCCGTGTATTCCTCTGACGATCTGCATGCTGTTGGATTTGACGGCACATAACAGCGGCTTTCTCCTTTTCTGTGCACGACTGTGCATTGTTGCCCCTGGGTGCTTCGACAGCGCAGATAAAACTCGAAAGAGTTTCCTTAAAAGAGTGATTTTATTTAAAAGAGTAATTTCCTCTAAAAGAGCAAACACAGCGAGCGCTGAACGTCCTTTTCAGGACACGTCTTTATAAAGATGGCGTTCTGACATGAATGACTCCCCTGGGCTGCCGCCTTTGGGCCAGCACCCCCAGGCTGAGGCTGATGCTCAGATGTCCGACATGCTTTCCTGGGCCGCCGCCAGTGTGGGCTTGGACTGAAACCCTCTGTCCTCCCCACAGCCATCGCAGTTGGATGACTGGTTCCTGGGGTCTGGGCGCCACTCACGGCCACGCCCCCCCCCCGTCCCGTTTTTCCCAGAGGCGCATGATGAGCTGACGTCGCTGTGGAGAGCGCCTTTCACCTCTCATCACAAAGCCACTCACTCATCCGCTCTCGCTACCCTTGACGGCGGAGCGATCCACGGATACACGGCGATTCCCCCGGTGGATAGGGCTGTTGCACTTCACCTATGCCCCGGAAACCCTACCACCTGGCGGGGTCGCCCTATACTCCCCTCCAAGGCCTGTAGAACAACATCCTCGCTGACAGCGAAGGATAACAGCGCCGCCGGACAGGCCGCTTCTGCCCTGCACGCCATGGCCCTCCTGCAAGTCCACCAGGCCAAGGCACTCAAAGAATTGCACGTGGGTAGCCCTGATCCCGATGTGCTGCAGGAACTGCACTCAGCGACCGACCTCGCCCTCAGAGCCACGAAGGTCACAGCGCAGTCACTCGGGCAGGCAATGGCCACCCTCGTGGTCCAGGAACGACACCTGTGGCTGAACTTGGTCGAGATGCGTGAGTCCATCAAGACTCGCTTTCTCGATGCCCCAGTCTCCCAGTTTGGCCTCTTCGGCGACACCATCGAGAACGTTACCCAGCAGTTCTCCGCGGTGAAGATACAGACGGAGGCGATCTCCCAGATCCTGCCCCGCCGCAAACCTGCCGCCTTGGGCCATGCCCTGTCTGCTTGCCGAGGGCATCCTCCTGCGAAGAAACAACAGGCTGCTCTGCCTCAACCTGGGCCCAGCTCTCAGCCCACGCGTCGAGCGCCCCGCAGGAAGCCAACGCCCCCACATCTCACGGACCCCCTCGAGGACCCGGAAGGCTCCCAGGCGCTCCTGAGACGGACGACCCAGATCCCAAGATGCTTGCCTCCCGAGAGACCTCCCACTGCCCGCTCTGGTATGGACGAACAGAGGCTCCCCTCGGGGCAGACGCGCTGGCACACAGCTGGCCCACGGGGCTGCGCAAATACGCATTTCCCCCAGTGAGCCTTCTTGCACAGGTGCTGTGCAAGGTCAGGGAGGACGAGGAGCAAGTCACACTAGTGGCTCCATACTGGCCCACCTGGGCCTGGTTCTCGGACCTCGTACTCCTCGTGACAGCCCCTCCCTGGCGAATTCCCCTGAGGAAGGACCTTCTTTCCTGCAGGAGAGTTTGGAGGGGAGGCTGTCCCCGTCCACCTTGAAGGTGTATGTTGCTGCTATCGCGGCCCACCATGACGCAGTAGACGGCAAGTCCCTTGGTAAGTACGACTTAATCATCAGGTTCCTAAGAGGTGCGTGGAGGTTAAATCCCTCCCGGCCAAGCCTGTTCCCCTCCTGGGACCTCTCGGTAGTCCTCACGGGCCTCCAGAGACCTCCCTTCGAGCCGCTAGAATCAGTTGGACTCAGGGCCCTCTCTCTTAAGACTGCCCTGCTGATCGCGCTCGCCTCCATTAAGAGGGTCGCCTCCATTAAGAGGGTCCCCAGCTGGGTAGGGGTGGTCTCCACAGGGTCTTTTCCCCCTGAAAGAATAGGAAATTGGTTAAGACCCCCTTCCCTCAGTGCGTGTAAGGGCCCCGGCTGTCTATTACTCTATGCGAGAAACATAGAGAGAAAAGAGGCCCAGCCAGTCTTGGCCCGTTCCCAGGTTGACAAGCATCGCCTTGTTCCCCTGTCAGGGTAACCAAAAGGATTCCGATGACTTTTGTGGGGCATTGGGGAAGGGTGCGTGTAGTCTGATACAGCTGGTTGTCTGGCACGTAAAAAACACCTGCCCGCTCCGGTGTCAGACCACGTACACGGCTCAGCACATGGCGTAATTTAAATTGGACCCCTTTTGTCGCTTCTCCGACACAACGTGGAGAGAGCGACAGAAGGGGAATGTCTAGGTTTTACGAATGTAACCCGTTCCCCGATGGAGGGAACGAGACGTCGTGTCCTTCCCGGCCACGTCGCTGAGCCGAGCCGCTGTAGTGGCCGGACCATTTCCAGCTCCTCAGAAAAATCCTGAATGAACTCTAGTATTTGCCTTGCCTTTATACCCGTATGTCCGGGGGCGGGGTATGCAAATACTAGCTGCCAACTTCTCATTGGCTTTTTTTCATAGATCAGAGGTATATTCGGTGCTCAAGAGAGACCCGTAGTGTCGCTTCTCCGACACAACGTCTCGTTCCCTCCATCGGGGAACGGAGGTTACATTCGTAACCTAGACGTTTTGGCAAGTCATTTAGGACTAGATCTACTTTGTGCATGACACAAGTCATTTTTCCAAAAACATTTTACAGACATATTTTTTCCCTTTTAATTGACTATACCACAATTTCAGTGGGTCACAAATTCACAAAGTTAACTGTGCCTTTACGCAGTTTGGAAAATTATGTCAAGCCTTTAGCAATTAGTTTCTGATAGGCTAACTGGCGTCAATCGAAAGTGTACCTGTGGATGTATTTTAAGGCCTACCTTCAAATTCAGTGCCTCTTTGCTTGACATCATGGGAAAATCTAAATAAATCAGCCAAGACCTCAGAAAAAGAATTGTGGACCTCCACAAGTCTGGTTCATCCCTGGGAGCAGTTTCCAAATGCCTGAAGGTACCACGTTCATCTGTACAAACAATAGTATTCAAGTATAAACACCATTGGACCACACAGCCATCACATCGTTCGGGAAGGAGACGCATTCTGACTCCAAGAGACGAACGTAGTTTGGTGCGAAAAGTGCAAAATCAATCCCAGAACAACAGCAAAGGATCTTGTGAAGATGCTGGAGGAAACGGGTAGACAAGTATCTATATCCACAGTAAAACACATCCTATATCGACATAACCTAAAAGGCTGCTCAGCATGGAAGGAGCCACTGCTCCAAAACCACCATAAATAGCCAAACTACAGTTTGCAAGTGCTCAAAACCACCATAAATAGCCAAACTACAGTTTGCAAGTGCACATGGGGACAAAGATCTTACTTTGGAGAAATGTCCACTGAATGTAACTGTTTAGCCATAATGACCATAGTTATGTATGGAGGAAAAAGGGTGAGGCTTGCAAGCCGAAGAACACCATCCCAACCGTGAAGCATGGGGGTGCCAACATCATTTTGTGGGGGTGCTTTGCTGCAGGAGGCACTGGAGCACTTCACAAAATAGATGGCATCATTCAATTAATTCATTAATTCAAGTTAAAGATCGGTTGCAAATGGTCTTCCAAATGGACAATGACACCAAGTATACCCCCAAAGTTGTGGCAAAATGGCTTAAGGACAACAAAGTCAAGGTATTGGAGTGGCCATCACAAAGCCCTGACCTCAATCCGATGGAAAATTTGTGGGCAGAACTGAAAAAGTGTGTGCGAGCAAGGAGGCCTACAAACCTGGCTCCTCAAACTCTGTGTGGAGGAATGGGCCAAAATTCCAGCAACTTGTGAAAGGCTACCCAAAACATTTGACCCAAGTTAAACAACTTAAAGGCA
Organism: Xyrauchen texanus; assembly: GCF_025860055.1. Classification (NCBI taxonomy): domain Eukaryota; kingdom Metazoa; phylum Chordata; class Actinopteri; order Cypriniformes; family Catostomidae; genus Xyrauchen; species Xyrauchen texanus. The sequence continues at coordinate 25,890,986 of NC_068289.1, forward strand.
ATGCTACCAAATACTAACAAAGTGTATGTAAACTTCTGACCAACTGGGAATGTGTGAAATAAATAAAAGCTGAAATAAATAATTTGAGTATTTTTCTGACATTTCACATTGTTAAAAATGTGATCCTAACTGACCTAAGACAGGGAATGTTTTCTACAATTAAATGTATATGCCTAATGTTTATGTAAACTTCTGACTTCAACTGTATAATTCAATATAAATTATACATAACAAATATAAATAATTATAAATATAATATTAGGGCCTATAATAAATATAATTGCATTATTGAAATATATTGCATTATTGTAGCAGACAAGTAAGGCGTTGATTAGACAATAAAAATTGTGGTTTTAGAAATCAATATACTGTAATATTTGTTATATTCTCATATCATTGAACAAGCTTACAGTCAACATCAATCCATTTTGCATTGAAAACATCAACCTGTCCTGCACTCACAGAACGTGTTCTTGTGTTCCAGCTGCGCAAGACACAAGTTTATCACTGGTTTTGACTAATCATTTCTAGGACGTTTAAAGTAGTTGAAAGTTAGAATACAAGGATAGGACTGGGCGATAAAACGATCTCTATATATCATGATAAAAACATCCACGATATTGATGATAAGCTTTTGAGTAATTTTAGATATTAAGCCTGTGTTCTACATCTAAACAATCAGGTATGTGCTGCAAAAAAAGCAAGCAGTTCGGCTTTCTCAGACTGCCTGGCTAACGATTAGGCTACGCCAGTCACCACTGTCTGGATAGTATCAAGCAGTACATTCTGGCCACTTATTTGAAATTTTACCAAATATTTTCCCCTAGTGTATATTATCAAAATTCTGCATATTTCAGGAGTTGGAGCAATTCACCAGTGATGATCAATAACCTTAAATTCAGTCAGATAATAAATACACTGGTGTGTGATTAACGGCTATAAATATTTCTATGAATAATATGAAACCGTATTCTGCATTATTTTTTATTAAAAATACATGTTTGCCCTTATGACAATGGAATTACTTAACAAGTTTATTTTTGTTAAAGTTCAATCTGAATATGACTTATTAGTCATCTGCATTGGTTGTATAGTGGAATTTTATTATAATTTCTTTCAGTGCAAAGGAATGCACAAAATGTTCCTCCCAGAGTATATAAGTAATAAGTGTTGTAAGATACAGTATCTAACCTGTCTCTGTGACAGCTCTAGACTCTGTAAACAGCAAACAAAAATGTGTCCGCAGGCCACAGACAATGATGCTTTCAACCTGTCAATCATTTTGCACGTTCTCATAGTGTTGAAGTTGCAGCAAATTATTGAGACTTTCTGCCACTTTTAAGTCATGTTGTTCATAACAGTTGTCAGTTGGGGGCACTATTTAGCTTTTTTGCTATTTTGCTATTTTGTCATTTTTCAATGTTTCTGGAGCTGGACAATCCAGAGCATTGGTGCCGCTAATCAACTGGCAAACACAGGTGCTGTGCTCTTGTAATCGCCTTACGAACAAAATTGAATTCAATGCAAATATGCAGTTAGTAAATAATATAGAAGCGGAAAACACATTTTCTTTTTAGAATATTTATTTTATGTTCTAATATATATATATATATATATATATATATATATATATATATATATATATATATATATATATATATATATATATATATATTTATTTTAAGGCTGTCTATTGATAAAAAATTTTAATCGAATTAATTACATGGTGTGATCAAGATTAATCGCATATATAAATATTTGCTGAGGAAGCTCCTCATATAACAATAATTCAATATATAATGATGAAATAATTATAAATAGTTATCTTTAAATATATATATAAAAAATAGAAAATGTTAAGATAATTAAAATGCATTACATTCTTATGGCAGAAGAGTTAATAATTGATAAGACAATACAAAAAGCAGTTTCAGAATACAATGCATTGTTTACTACCATATTATTGAACATAAGCCAATCATTGGCATACAGTTCACAGCAATCCATTTCACAAGTCAGTTTGTCAATCAGTTCAAGATTTATAATGAGGGCTTCTTTAAGGACCCGTCACACCTGCGTCAGACATGCTTGTGTAGCGTCTCCGGTGCATTGCGTCATAAACATAAATTTTTAGGTCACTGTGTCAAGTTAAATATAGTTTAATATTTAGAACACATCTTGAGATCCCTTAGTTCGAATTTGCACTCCATCAAGTGTTTGAACGCAAGAAAGTAACGCATGTGTGTGTTGTGCTGCTGCTGGATGGTGGTTTTGTTCACTGTATAAACTGCGTGTTGCCCATACAGCTGAATTTTCACTTACTGCCCTCTGGAGTAAACAGGTGGTACTACAAGCTTGCATTTCTCAGGAATCTTCCTTATTGTGTGTTCTGGGGGAATTGCAATTCATATTTTAACATGTTATTTTTTAATAAAATTAATCACACAGATTAAATGTGTTAAATCAACAGCCCTATATATATATATATATATATTTTTTTTTTTATTTTTTTTTTTAGGGTGCTTTTATTTTCTCCAGGCACTAAAAACAGCAGTGAGGTTCAGCAATTTGTTTGTGTAGCCACAAGCTTAGACTCGTAGTGTGAACTATGCTTGTAGTGAAATATCACATAAAAGACTCTTTACATGCGATTTAGTATGAGCGTAGACAAATTGTCAAACCTCACAGCAATTTTTGTTGCAGGATAAAATAAACTATTCCTGTAACAATGCTCTTTCTTTCACCATGCACAAGAAGCCCTGAATTTTATACAAATATACAATAATTAAAAGACCACGAGTCTTCTTTTATATTATTTAAAATGTTATGCAGCATATTTTATGCTATACCTGTTTTACATAAGGTACAGTGAAATTAATACACATGAAATAATGTGCATTGTGTTATATTATCCAGGCATTAAAAAAAGGAAAGCTGGGTCCAGAAAAGCTATTCTTGCACCACTAGATGTACCCACTAGCCAGAAGTGTATTTGGAGTACATGCATGGTTTTGGTCACTTTTAAAAGGTGACACTCTGAAGTTTTTTCCCCAGCAGTCAGAATTATTGTAAGTGCTACTTTGAACACAATGAAATAGAAGTTTGTTTTTCCGCCTGAATGTTTTTTTTTTTGCATACAGATGCCTGCAGAAGACTTGTAGCTATTAGCTTGAAAACATAATGGGATCACAGCATGAAGCCTTACCTTGTCCAAGTTAGAATTTCATAACAATACCACAAAAAAGTAATATTTTACACTTGTTTTTCTAAGGGTACACCCAGGTGTTTTACAAAAGTGTCTTTTGGATATTCCAAAAGGACCCTTGGTAACCATGGTCATATATCTATTATAAAAAGGCTACTTCTTTTGAACGCTTCAACGTACAGTCATCATTTTGGGCTCTAATGAAAGATGACACTTAGGGCTATCATATTTCATATCCACATCCACTATTAGTTTTGCTTACACATTAGAGTGCTTTTTCCCTTCTTGAAACTAAACTATGTGCATATAAAAGAGTCAAAACTAGTGCCATGGTGGAAAATGAGTTTATATAAAAAATACACATCAAACTATTTACATACATTTTTACACAAAGTATTTACAAAGCTCTTTGTATTATTCTACCTTTTTACAGCTTGCTTCCTCACATTTCAGCAATTACACAATGAAACAAAGAGACAGACACACACACACACACACACACACACACACACACACACACACACGTTGTGTTTCCAAGTTTTATGGGGACTTTCCATAGATATAATGGTTTTTATACTGTACATACTTTATATTCTATCCCCTAAACCTAACCCTACCCCTAAACCTAACCCTCACAGAAAACTTTCTGCATTTTTACATTTTCAAAAAACATAATTTAGTATGATTTATAAGCTGTTTTCCTCATGGGGACCGACAAAACGTCCCCACAAGGTCAAATATGTATTCGTATATTTACTGTAAATACTGTATACTTTGGCAAAAACATATTTTGGTAAAACACATATATCATGCCAATAGAGCTTGATCTGAAAGAAACAACGAACTAAAACCTCACACATGCACAAACAAATAAACAACTCCCGCAACCAGTTCAAACACTCACTGGGGTACACACGACAAAAAGGTAATTACAAAATGTGTATTAATTTTTCAAACTAAAGCTTATTTATGCGGAATATACAGTAATATATGTTATAAAATACAAGAAAACACTTACTTGTCCAGACTAATGTCTCCTCCCTCCATAAACATTTCCTCTGCCTCGGAATCAACATATGAAAAATCATCCGTATTTTGTTCAGAAATTTCATCTCCAGACTCATCGCTTTTACATCGAATGCAGTCTTCTATCACATCTTGGAGCGAAAATCTTGTTTTCCTGGTCCGTTTCACCATATTTCAATCTCCAAAAGTGTAAACAGTTCCAAAATTATACTATGCAGCTTTTACGCACAGCTACCGACTTTGAAACGATGCAACAAGAGTCCGTGGGTATTTATTGATGTAATAATGTGATTTGGACTAAAAATGTTACTTGAGTTAATCGTTTGTACATTTGACAATGTAACAACACCCTTTTTGTCGGGAAGTTATGGATCAGTGGACTACTATGAGGTACTCATAGGTGAGTTGCCTAAATTTAGTTATTGTTTGTTTATATGTTGGTGGTCTGACAAAGATATTTGTACCTGCTGTTGTGATTGTATCTTAAAATGGTTTATATCAATAGAAAATCAAGAAATGTAGCTTTCCAAAGATATGTGGCATGTGTACCAATGTACACACAGCAATTGTGTACATCGCATAGTTTTATTTGTAACATTTACAGGCCTGCCCGCGGGGTGTGGAATGAAAACTAAGGGGCTTTCACACTTGGTTCGATTGCCTGTTCCGAACCCGAGTTCGATTGCTCCCCCCTGCCCCCGATGGACTGTGTTCACATTATATATTTGTATCCGAACCGCGGTACGCTTGCGTCATCAAGCTGCAGCTGGTGCGTAATCGTGTTGCTTGATAACCGCGAAATGAAAAGGCGTCAAAATTCAATGAATAGACTTGCTCGGTTCACATTTGTTCTTCTTTTTTTAACATCAAGATACAGAAACACACTTGCGTCTGTCTGCCGCAAAAATTCTGAAATCGTTCAAAAGACAGCGGGCTGTCCGCCGAAGACAATTTTTGCGAAGGCAAGCAGAAATCATCTCTCTGCTTGCAGTGCGTCTGCGTCAATCCCGCTTTTCGTCAAGGTAAGTGTATACACACACGCACGCACGCACGCACGCACGCACGAAAGTAAACCCTTTCCGCTCATTTTGAAAGTGACGCGTGTGAGACTGACGACCACATTATACGTTATCAATAGCGGTTCACTTCCACGGTTTGGTTCGATTGCGTTCATATCAGCAGCTAACCGTACTGGAGTTCACATGAACCGTACCCCAGACCACCTTTTTAAGCGGACCCGAGTACAGTTCGCGGGTGCGCACCCGAGTTCGGAAGACAGCGTTCACATCATCCAAACGAACCGAACTCTGACGTCATTCGAACTGGGGTGCGCACCAAAAGTGCTAGTATGAAAGCCCCCAGACAAAGTGTTAAACCTAATCTGAAATCAAATAATTAAAAAAAATATTTGATCCAAGATGTACGTATATGATTGTTGATATACATTTACAATTGTAAGAATCTAACTGAAATTATTTTCTGAAGAAAATGTGAGTTGTGCCACCAAAGAATGCTTGTCCTACCTTGACTCAGGTCTTGCTTTTGGTTGACTCAACTACAAAACTAACAACTAGAAAGAGTAAGAAAGAGTAAATACAAAACATCTCCATAACTCACCAGGTCTGAAGAAATAATGTCTTTAAGAGAACATTTGATGGCCATGGGAGCCCAGTAGTGCATTTCAGACAGAGCAGCTAAATCAGGTTTCCGCAGACATTCATTCAACCCTTTCAAACCTCCATCACTGAGAGAGGGAGAGAGAGAGAGTGGGGGTGTAAATGTTGTAGTAGTACTCTCAGCTCTGTTTAACTCATTTTAACATGTTTAAATTTATTCCGTAGAATTACACAGATTTTGCCCAAACATTTGTGAAGAAATGCGGACATTCTTTTGCAGATTTTGTCTGGGCCTGCTAGCTAATGGACTCTTATGAGTAAATTAATGAATCTTCATCTTTTTGTACTTTGGAAGATATGCCAATCTTCAAATATTTGAGATTCAGAAGCATTGCAGAACTTTTATACACAATCAATGCATTATACATGGTGCAGTAAAGGATTAAGTGCTCTTATTAAACATGACAAAATAATGTCTTACCAAATTTAACACACAATTTAATTCTCACCTTGGGATTGAGAGCCCCTTGATGAAGCCATAGTCCTGGAAGTACACACATAGACGGGCGACCTCTGAAGCAGGGCATTTGTTCACACTCTGGAAACAATCTTTCTGGAAGAACTCAGTCACTGTTACCCTACACCAGACATCCTCCATCCACACAAAGAGCAGAGAGCCTGCCCACAAACATACATACACACAATCAGATCACCACAATCACCCACTTTACAATCATTTAACGAAACCAAATTTCTTTTTAATTATAAAACTGACTGTTCCAGTTTTGTATGCCTATTGGTCAAATACTACATTGAAGCCATGCTAAAAACTCTCATCTTAAAACGTTGTCATGGTTTTATGACTACAAACAGGACAGCCCCTTATGCACATACCCATCTTGATTTCATTACTGAATGTGAAGTGGCTATTCTCCCTTTCGCAGAATGTGCTGATCTTTTTCGTCAATTTATGCCCCAACTTGTGTTCAGTCATATATCGTATGTAGAAATGTCCAGGGTTAACAATGTGGCTCACTAAAACGTAGTGCACTACTAAAAACACACACACAATTCACATTAAGAAATTGTTTCAATGTCTCAATCAGTTAAGTTGATGGTCAAATAAACTTATGAGGCACATACACTTAGGACGTGAAGTTGAGCGCTTCTCACTCTGCAGCGTGTGATGTCTTCTCTGTACCCTGTACCTTTCTTTGTACCTGGGTTCATGGACCAGTGAATTGGGTGCTAAAAACAATACATGGACAACATACATACATACATACACACACACACACACACACACACATGTTGTGTTTCCATGTTTTATGGGGACTTTCCATAGACATAATGGTTTTTATACTGTACAAACTTTATATTCTATCCCCTAAACCTAACCCTACCCCTAAACCTAACCCTCACAGAAAACATTCTGCATTTTTACATTTTCAAAAAACATAATTTAGTATGATTTATAAGCTGTTTTCCTCATGGGGAAATTTTTGACCTTGTGGGGACATTTTGTCGGTACAACATGTCCCCACAAGGTCAAAAATTTCGGGTTTTACTATCCTTATGGGGACATTTGGTCCCCACAAAGTGATAAATACACACACACACACACACACACACACACACACACACACACACACACACACACACACACATGTTGTGTTTCCATGTTTTATGAGGACTTTCCATAGACATAATGGTTTTTATACTGTACAAACTTTATATTCTATCCCCTAAACCTAACCCTACCCCTAAACCTAACCCTCACAGAAAACTTTCTGCATTTTTACATTTTCAAAAAACATAATTTAGTATGATTTATAAGCTGTTTTCCTCATGGGGACTGACAAAATGTCCCCACAAGGTCAAAAATTTCGGGTTTTACTATCCTTATGGGGACATTTGGTCCCCACAAAGTGATAAATACACGCTCACACACACACACACACACACACACACACACACACACACACACACACACACACACACACACACAAACACAGTACTGCAATAGATGTCATGACCTTTCATAAAGAGACAGAAGCAATTGAGACAGCCTAAAAAGAACTGTGGCCAATTCTCCAAGAAGCTTGGAACATCCTATCTGCCAACAACTAACAAAAACTCTGTCCAGGTGTACCTAGGAGAATTGGTGCAGTTTTAAAGGCAAAGGTGGCCACGCCAAATATTGATTTAGCTTTTTTTTTTAGGTTTACTGGACTTTGTAAAACATTAAGTGATAAATGAAAACTATATCATTATTTTTGAAGACATCCTCACTATGCAAAATTTTTCACAAGTTCCTAAACCTTTTGCGCAGTACTGTATTTTTATATATATATTTATTAGGGCTGTCAAATGATTAAAACATTTCATCATGATTAATTACATACTGTTTTGTAGTTAATCATGATTAATCACAATATCATTACAAACATGAGTGAACAAAATATGCTACTTCCAGATGTATTACTGTCATCCACACAAAACAGTTGAACAACAGAAAATGAACAACTCAATTCAAATTATTTACAAAATATGGTATGCTATTAAAGGATGCGGTATCAGTCATGGAACACAGATGATCCCCTCGCGCTCACACTTTGCACTTTCGTACCGCGCCACGCCGTGCAAGGCAGGAGTTCAAATTTGCAGGCATGTTCGTTCTACTGCTATGCAACACTGATAAAATGCTTGCCGCAGGAATCAGCATAATGTCTCCCACCATCTGTTTTCCCGATGGTCTATGCATGTGACATTTGCAAACTGACTCGCTTCTCATGAACTACGGTTTATTCAAAGGGTCATATTACACGTTAAAGGTGTTAAAAACATCATACATCATTAAACTAATTTTGTGTTAACATGTTAACTTCGACAGCACTAATATAAACAGTGTGTGTGTGTGTGTGTGTGTGTGTGTGTGTGTGTGTGTGTATATATACACTCACCTAAAGGATTATTAGGAACACCTGTTCAATTTCTCATTAATGCAATTATCTAATCAACCAATCACATGGCAGTTGCTTCAATGCATTTAGGGGTGTGGTCCTGGTCAAGACAATCTCCTGAACTCCAAACTGAATGTCAGAATGGGAAAGAAAGGTGATTTAAGCAATTTTGAGCGTGGCATGGTTGTTGGTGCCAGACGGGCCGGTCTGAGTATTTCACAATCTGCTCAGTTACTGGGATTTTCACGCACAACCATTTCTAGGGTTTACAAAGAATGGTGTGAAAAGGGAAAAACATCCAGTATGCGGCAGTCCTGTGGGCGAAAATGCCTTGTTGATGCTAGAGGTCAGAGGAGAATGGGCCGACTGATTCAAGCTGATAGAAGAGCAACTTTGACTGAAATAACCACTCGTTACAACCGAGGTATGCAGCAAAGCATTTGTGAAGCCACAACACGCACAACCTTGAGGCGGATGGGCTACAACAGCAGAAGACCCCACCGGGTACCACACATCTCCACTACAAATAGGAAAAAGAGGCTACAATTTGCAAGAGCTCACCAAAATTGGACAGTTGGAGACTGGAAAAATGTTGCCTGGTCTGATGAGTCTCGATTTCTGTTGAGACATTCAGATGGTAGAGTCAGAATTCGGCGCAAACAGAATGAGAACATGGATCCATCATGCCTTGTTACCACTGTGCAGGCTGGTGGTGGTGGTGTAATGGTGTGGGGGATGTTTTCTTGGCACACTTTAGGCCCCTTAGTGCCAATTGGGCATCGTTTAAATGCCACGGTCTACCTGAGCATTGTTTCTGACCATGTCCATCCCTTTATGGCCACCATGTACCCATCCTCTGATGGCTACTTCCAGTAGGATAACTATACAAAATAAACCATTAGTATTGTGTCGTTTAAAAATTAATATGTCTGAAAACGCTGCATCTTTTTGTTATTTTGACCAGTTATCATTTTCTACAAATAAATGCTCTTAAATTAAAATATTTTATTTGGAATTAGGGAGAAATTTTGTCAGTACTTTATAGAATAAAACACATTTTTTTATTTTACTCACACATACCTATAAATAATAAATCCAGAGAAACTGATCTAAATTTTTTCCAGAGCTATATCACACACACACACACACACACTTTAAAATAATGTCCAGATTTTGCTGTTTCGGAAGGAAATTGGTACTTTAATTTACCAAAGTGGCATTCATCTGATTACAAAGTATAGTAAGGGCATTACTGATGTAAAAACAGCACAATCACTATTTGAAAGTCATTTTTGATCAAATCTAGACAGGCCCCATTTCCATCACTCCAACACCTTATCCTTGAGTAATCATGCTAAATTGCTATTTTACAGGGGTGTATAGTAACAAATTACAAATACTCATGTTACTGTAATAAAGTACAGTTCTTGGGGAAAGTAGTTAAAGTAGTTTAAAAATGTTATACTTGTACCTTTTCTTGAGTACTTTTTAAGTGCTGTAACTGTACTTTTACTGAGCTATTTTCCCACCGTCTGTGTTCGCTACTTCCCTGTCCTGATTTAATTTTTATCTATCAACATGATTGGCTAGAGAGAGTCTCGTCACTCCCATCCAATCAAATCGTACATAAAAAACTTGATCGGCAGCTGCAGATCTGGAGCCAACTGTTATGGATGTGGAGAATGCCTTAAGCAGTTTACAGCTGAACATAACTGGCCGCACCTAGAAGGGCTTTTCGCGGTGAAAAATGCCAATTGCTTGATTGTGTCATGTGAGTTTATCTTGCTCAAGCCAGATATCAGCATTAATCTGTGTGTCTATAACATAGCCTGTAATTTAACTATCACTGAGATTATTGGGCTGCTGTGAGAGATGCAATGCAATGTTATCAATAGGGCTGGGCAATAAAATGATCTAGAGTAGTTTTCTATATTTAGCCTATGTTATATATCTAGAACAGGGGAATTCATTATATCAATCGTGATAGCAAGAGCACCACTGGTTGGTTGAGCTTACATGAAATAGAAAAGATTGACTTTTTATTTCCTGACGTCTGTTGCTGCATGCCGTTTGATTGACAGGCAGCTAATGTTTGAGCGCTAATGCACGCCTAAACGGTCAAATACACTTCGTAATTCTGGCAATGGCCATCTTGATGAGGCATTAATGTAAACGAAGTCAGTTATTTCTAAAGTGAATTTAAACAGTGGGACAAAAAGCGTATTTGCAATAAAATGTTGGACTTGAAGTGTACATGTAACCGAATTGACCACTGTAAATGTAATATAATAAAACAGTGACATTTGTAATAATAATAATAAAATATTGTTCATTTTTTAATAATACTGAAAAATGAAGGGTTGAAAATGAAAATTCTCTTATCATTTACTCACATTCATGCCATTTGTCTATGACTTTCTTCAGAACACAAATTAAGATTTTTATAAGAATATTTCAGCTCTGTAGGTACATTCAATGTATGTGAAGGGGTGCCAAATTCCGAAGTTTCGAGCATAAAATTAATATATACAGCTCCAGTGGTTTAATCTATGACTTAAAAATTTATATGACAGGTGTGGGAGAGAAACAGATCAATATTTAAGTCAGTTTTTGCTATAAATTCTTCTCTCTGCCCAGTAGGTTGCGATATGCATGAAGAATGTGATTCACCAAAAACACAAGAAGTAAAAGTTAAAATAGAGATTGAATGAGGAGGGAGAATAATTAATAGTAAAAAAGGAATCAAATATTGATCTGTTTGTTTCTCACCACATCTATCATATCACTTCTGAAGACATGGATTAAACCACATGAGGCACATGGATTAGACTACTTTTATGCTGATTTACATATTTTAGCACCGATTCACTTTCATTGTATGGGCCAAAAGAGCTGAGATATTCTTCAAAAATCTTAATTTGTGTACTGCAGAATAAAGAAAGTCATACACATCCAGGATGGCATGAGGGTGAGTAAATTATGAGAATTTTCATTTTTGGATGAATCATTCCTTTTTAAGCGTGATGTAGCCCCTGTACCAAAAATGTTTCCCACTTGTGCCAAGTGATCCTGCTTATTTATCATTTTTTTGCATTCCTTAAATTTTTTGAATACAACATACAACAATAATGCTCTGTCAGCATTAAGGGAAATGTAGACCCTAAACAAACTGATTGTAATGTAATGGTTTCATTCATTATGATTTAAAAATGGTTATTAGTGTATTGAAAATAACTTAAGCTTTTGATTTCTTTTATCATGTGTCCCTTTTATTTTTTGGAATCAGATTAATGTAGTATTTATCATAGATAAGTGATGTATTTTAAAAGTTGGCATACAATGTTCATTATAATGGGGCATAGGTTTTGCAACTCTGTTCCCCTACTGTTGCTTTCTCCACGTTGTGTCAGAGAAGCGACACTAGGGGTCTCTCTTGAGCACCAAATATACCTCTGATCTATGAAAAAAAGCCAATGAGAAGTTGGCAGCTAGTATTTGCATACCCCGCCCCCGGCTGCAACCGAGGCAGCCGTGACTGCCTAAGGGAAACACGGGAGTCCGCTCGCCAGAGGGGACAGAACCGTGGTGTTACACACAGGGGGGAGTCCAAAGGAGGCCTTACCTGTGGAGCACCTATACCAGTACAGGGTAGCTTGCGGTACCCGCAGTGGCTTGGGTCGGCGAGTTCCTCCGCTGAACTGCCACCCACGAGGGCTAGGGAGGAATCAACCAGTGTCCCAAACCTGGGATCTCCTGGGAATGAAGGCGCACTGTTTCCCCTGGTTAGGGGGAAGGGCGCTAGGTGCAAGCGATTCACCCGGTCAGATCGTGGGCGTGCTACTGAGTTCTACAGGCTCGGTACCTGAGAAAACACAGGACGATACTGACTCAACTCGGAGATTGTAGAATCTCGCAAAAGTGTTAGGTGTTGCCCAGCCCGCTGCTCTACAAATGTCTGCTAGGGCAGTGCCCCTAGCCAGTGCCCATGAGGACGCAACACTCCTGGTGGAGTGGGCTCGGACCCGCAAGGGGGGGGCACGGCCTGGGTGTGATAAGCCAGGGAAATGGCGTCGACAACCCAGTGGGCGAGTCTCTGCTTGGAGACAGCGTTCCCTTTCTGCTGTCCCCCAAAGCAGACGAAGAGCTGCTCAGAGCGTCTGGTGCTCTGTGTGCGGTCCAGATAAATACGCAAAGCGAGTACTGGACACAGCAGTGGAAGGGCTGGGTCTGCCTCCTCCCGGGGCAGCGCTTGCAGGTTCACCACCTGATCCCTGAAGGGTGTGGTAGGAACCTTGGGCACGTAGCCCGGGCGCGGTCTTAGGATCACGAAAGTGTCTGCCGGACCGAACTCCAGGCAAGCGTCGCTAACAGAGAACGCATGCAGGTCCCCAACCCTCTTGATGGAAGCAAGCGCGATCAGCATGGCGGTCTTGAGAGAGAGGGCCCTGAGTCCAACTGAGTCAAGCCGCTCGAAGGGGGGTCTCTGGAGTCCCGTAAGGACAACCGAGAGATCCCAGGAGGGGAACAGGTTAGGCCGGGAGGGAGTTATCCTCTGGGCACCTTTTAGGAACCTGACGATTAAGTCGTGCTTACCAAGAGACTTGCCGTCTACCGTGTCGTGGTGGGCCGCGATAGCAGCGACATACACCTTGAGGGTGGAGGGGGACAGCCTCCTCTCCAGCCTCTCCTGAAGAAACACGAGCACTGACCTAACTGCACACTTCTGCGAGTCTTCGGCTCGGGAAGAACACCAGTCCGCGAACAGATGCCACTTTAGAGCGTAAAGATGCCTGGTAGAGGGGGCTCTGGCTTGATTGATTGTATCTATGACGGTCGATGGTAGGCCGGCTAGATCTTCCGCATCCTGTCCAAGGGCCAGACGTGGAGGTTCCAGAGGTCTGGGTGCAGGTGCCAGAGCATGCCCCGTCCCTGAGAAAGAAGGTCCTTCCTCAGGGGAATTCGCCAGGGAGGGGCTGTCGTGAGGAGCGTGAGGTCTGAAAACCAAGTCCGGGTGGGCCAGTAAAGGGGCTACCAGAATGACTTGCTCCTCGTCCTCCCTGACCTTGCATAGCACCTGTGCAAGAAGGCTCATTGGGGAAAATGCGTACTTGCGCAGCCCCACAGGCCAGCTGTGTGCCAACGCGTCTGCCCTGAGGGGAGCCTCTGTCCGGGCATACCAGAGCGGGCAGTGGGAGGTTTCTTGGGAGGCAAACAGGTCTACCTGAGCCTTGCCAAACTGGTCCCAAATCAGCTGGACCGACTGGGGGTGGAGCCTCCACTCTCCGCCAGGCAAGCTTTGTCTTGACAGCGCGTCCGCTATCACATTGAGGTTGTCGGGGATGTGAGTGGCGCGCAGTGACCTGAGTCGCTGCTGACTCCAAAGGAGGAGACGACGGGCGAGCTGTGACATGTGGAGGGAGCGTACTCCGCCTTGGCGGTTTATGTAGGCTACGCCCGTGGTGCTGTCTGTCCTGACTAGGATGTGTTTGTTCCGAATTAACGGGAGAAACTTCTGCAGGTCCAGAAAAACAGCAAGCAGCTCTAGGCAGTTGATGTGCCAGTGCAGCGGGCCTCGGTTCCACCGGCCTGCGGCTGCGCGCCCATTGCACACGGCACCCCAACCCAGTTTGGAGGCGTCGGTTCTGACCAGAACGCGTCGGGACACCTGCTGCAAGGGTACTCCTGCCCTTAGAAAGCAGAGGTCTGTCCTGGGTTTGAAGGTTTGGCGGCAGGCAGAAGTAACTTTTGCGTTGTGCGTGCCGCGGCGCCCTGCTCGTCTCGGGACTCAAGTCCGGAGCCAGTGCTGAAGTGGTCTCATATGCATCAACCCCAGCGGCGCGGCTGCCGCGGAGGATGCCATATGCCCCAGGAGCTGTTGGAAACGTTTTAGCGGGACCATGGTGCTTGGCTTGAAGGAAGCGAGGCATTTCAGCACTGACTGAGCACGCTCGTTGTAGAGACGTGCTGTCATTGAGACTGAGTCTAACTCCAGACCGAGAAAAGAGATGCTCTGGACCGGGGAGAGCTTGCTGTTTTCCCAGTTGACCTGAAGCCCCAAACGGCTGAGGTGGCTGAGCACCTGGTCTCTGTGTGCGCATAGTAACTCTCGGGAGTGGGCCAGTATGAGCCAGTCGTCGAGGTAATTGAGTATGCGTATGCCGGCTTCTCGGAGCGGGGCAAGAGCTGCCTCTGCAACTTTCGTGAAAACGCGAGGGGACAGAGACAGGCCGAAGGGGAGGACTTTGTACTGATACGCCTGGCCGTCGAACGCGAACCGTAGGAAGGGTCGATGTCGAGGGTGAATTGAGACGTGGAAGTACGCATCCTTCAGGTCTACCGCTGCGAACCAATCTAGATGACGGACGCCAGATAGAATTTGTTTCTGGGTGAGCATTTTGAACGGGAGTTTGGACAAGGTCCGATTGAAAACTCACAGGTCCAAGATCGGTCGTAAGCCGCCGCCTTTCTTGGGTACAACGAAGTAAGGGCTGTAGAAACCCTTCTTCGTTTCGGTTGGAGGGACAGGCTCTATCGCGTCCTTTAATAGAAGGGAGGCGATTTCTTCACGCAGGGAATGGGCATGTTGGCCGTGTACTGCGGAAAAATGTACGTCCACGAAGGAGGGAGGAGACCTGGCAAACCGAATTGCGTAACCGAGTCGAATGGTCCGGTGCAGCCAGCGTGACGGGTTGGGCAGTGAAAGCCACGCCTCTAAACTCCGCGCTAGGGGCACCAAGGGGACGAGTTTTTTGGACGTACCCGGCGGGGCTTCGCAGCGGTGCGGAACAGGTAACGCGGCGTCGGGAGGCAACGTGGCGTCCCGAGGCTCTGGTGCTGAGAATAAACTCAAAGCACTTACCTTGCTCCGCGCATCCGGCAGGGGGCGGGTTCGTGACTGAGGAGGAGGTCTGATGCTGGCATCCTCTGGACTCGTCTGAACCGGCCGGTCGGGGAACAGTCGTGGGGCTGAAGGCGGGGACACCGCATCCATGGAACCGGGACTGTTGAGGCCTGAAAGTAGAGTGCCGTGAGAACGGCATTTGCGGGCCATGTGCCCCAGAGACAAAGGAAATAGCTCTTTTATTGAGAATTTGGGTACACGGCAAATGAAAAAACAAACGACGCCCCAGTCTCCCAGTTATATATATATATATATATGTGAGTGGCAGCGACCTGGGTGGCGGGAGCGCACGCCGCCTTGGCGATTTATGTATGCTACCGCAATGGTGCTGGCTGACCTGATTAGGACATGTTTGTCTCAAATTAACGGGAGTAACTGTCACAGGGCAAAGAAAACAGTCAACAACTCTAGGCAATTGATATGCCAGCGCAGCGGGGCCCCTCTCCAAAGGCCCGCAGCTGCGTGCCCATTGCAAACGGCGCTATTTCGCTAATTTCTCTCTGTTATGGAGGGATGTGCTGTTTGATCTCCATGCTAACAAAGGTAAAACTCAGGAAGAAGTATACCTAATTAAGTTATTGATCATTTTGGGGAAATATCATATTCATAAAGCCAAATTTTGTCATTCTAAACCTTCCTTTGTTGCTTTTGGTAAGGAGACACAACAGGACCTTAAATCCATCTATGACTCTAAAAATAAGAAGGCTGCTAAACCATTATGTTATGTTCTATCTTTAATGTATTTATTTGATTCTCCCCCTGGCTCTTTGTTTGTTTAATATGCTGTATTCTGTATTAATGACGTTTTTGTATGTTCTTACTATTTGTTTTGTTAAACTTCAATAAAAAAATAAATAAATAAATAAAATAAAAAATATTGTGGTAGGTAATGAAAACCCTAACATTTTAAGAATATTCAAATGGGGATGGATGAATCAGATCATAACAATAATTCTGTCCACTGTACTTTAATAATCTATTCACATATTAAAGTTGATACAAGTTAAAGTTTTCACACTTTGTCACAATGATACTGTGTATACCCTAGTGAAAAAAAAGTATACTTTATTGTATTTTAAATGTATTATTTTTTTCAATAGTATACTGCAAATATACTAACCAAAATTGTAATACATTTAAATATATTTAAAGTATATTAGCATCATGCTTTTACCAATTTTCACAATACAACTTTTAACACACTTTAAAATAATTGTACTTTAGTATATTTTCTAAAAATAGATTTTTGATAAATATACTTGAAGTGAAAATTCAGTTTATTTTTTAAAAGTGTATTTATTTGCACTTTATTTAAAAATATATTTTAGTATATTACGCACGTGTAACTATGAGCGTTTCAGCAAGAAAAAATAACAATGCGTAGCTGTTCCAAAAATTATAATTTTTTTGTCACGAACCCCGCTCCTCTGCCCCATCCCCGCTTCCTCGAGCACGCACACGCACTCCCCTTTGTCCAGCTCACGCGCACGCTCTGCTTCACCGAGCACACACATGCACTCCGCGAGCGTACTCGCTCGCTTCCCGCTCCCTCGCTCCGCCCCCTCGAGCATCTACGCTCGTTTTGCTCGCTCGAGCTTGCACGCTCGTTTTACTCCTACGAGCTCACATGCTCGTACACTATCTCCCCCCCTCGGGCTCACATGCCCACTTCTATCGCCAGAACATTATGTACACCTGCACTCGCGTCATCTGCACTCCTGTTCATTGTATACACCTGCACTCGTCCCTATCACCTGTCATTGTTTACACCTGCACTCGTCTCTATAAATATCACAGCACATTCGTCTCCCGCTTGTTGGTTATTGTGTTTAGTTTCCCTTGTCTTTGCCCCCCGCTAGTCTCGTCTAGTTCTGACCTCCCCTGTGATTAAGTACCCCTTAGCTTGCCAGCTCTCTTGTTCCCCTACTCCCCGGTTAGTTTACCCGCAACTCGATTCTGATTACCCCGGCTTTGACCCTCGCTTCCCTCTACCACTCTCATTGGATTTGCCCCCTTGTTTATATCTGTGATTCCCCGGCTTTTGACCCTACGCTACCCTGACCATTCTCCCTCTGGATTTTCCCCACTGTACCTTCGCCTGCTCTTTAAAATAAAAAGCAGTTTGGATTTACATTGTGACTGTCTCGTCTTGTGTGTGTGTGTGAGCGGGTTACATTTTTGCTTGATTCTTTCTTTCAGCGTTCTTTTAATTTAAAAGCAAGGTTGGTGTAACTGCCTCCCATCTGGAGTTTAAATTATACATTTTTAATAGATCCTGCTATTTTTTGGTACCTATAGTAATAGTAGTTTGGAGGCGGAAATATTTTTAACCAAATTTAACCAAAATGTTGAGTTTTTGAAAATTTTAATTGTTGCTGACATTTTCGAATACATAGCTCCCATAACTAACTAACTGACTACTCAAAATGTTCAAGACTGGCCGTCCAGCGCATGCGCATCTGACGGCATTTCCCCTCCCACACACAGCGCAGAAGGTTATTCTGAGGTACTTTTCAATTTAGTTTATCAGCGAGTCTTTAGCAGACCCCATCGCCACCACCTTTTCAAGTAGAGTATTATTATCATTATTAGTATTATGCATATCTTATTTAATATAAATCAGCACAGAAACTTCAGCAGGCTTTGTTTTTAATACCTGTTTCAATGTCCAACATTGTAAGTGGCCCACAATTTGAAGAAACATATTCATCTGATTTAGTTTCTTTTACTTTTGAGTGATGGATTATCTATTATTATTATTAATATTATTATTATTATTATTATTATTATTATTATTATTATTATTTGTAGAGTACCAGATGATGACCTGCAGTGGAAATGTAAGTTCTGCATTTACACACGAGTGTCCATGTCATTCTAAGTATTACAAGTATTTTTATCAAAAATCAATTTCCAACCAAAACTTGAGGAATGTATGGGCTGTTGAGAAATCTATGGACAATTTGATTTGAGGGGAAAATAAGTTCTTCAAGAAAGTGATCCGTGTTGCACAAAATTTAAAAAATGTCCCCTTAATGCTGGCCAAGAAGCATCAAATGGCAATTGCCTATCACATGGACACCATTTCTTTTTTCAAGCCAAGAGTACAAAGGACAGTGTGTGTAGTTCACTTGTCAGCAGCTGTGGAGTCCTAATTGTAGTACCACACTTGTTTTATCCAGTGTTTACATTGATGGCATTAAGTACTGCCCAGACATGGAGGTTTCAGTTGGATGTTGTTCAGGTTTGCCCAAGTTCATGCAGATTGAGAAAATCTTGGCAATCAACACTGATATAATGTTCCTCTGCAAACCACAGACTGCATGGTTGAGCATTTGCTCTCTTATGAATTGTGCAGTTTGCATTCACTGCAAGTTGTTAAGCCTTCTCTAATAAATGACCCCTAACATTTGGCAGCTTATAATATCCTTTTTTCTTTGTTTTGTAATTTTAGTTTGCCATGTCGATGACTCTTCACGTTACTGTGCATGACAGTGACATGTCTGTGAAATCTTGGAGAAGTGGCCAGCACTTTTCACAGAAAGCGAAGTACATGTAAGGTATGGCGGAGGATCAGTGGCCTTAACAGATTCCCGAACAAACAAGAACTTACTGTTAAAAACCCCTAATTACTGAAATAGCACCAACCAGCTTCACAAGCACAATAAATGTATTGACAAAGAGACAATGAACTATTGACAGAGAACCGCATGTGACATCCGCATGCTCACCACGTGCTTATCGTGTGGACAGGAAGGGGGAAACTTTGAACGCAACAATGTGTGTGTGTCTGTTTTTCAGTTAAACACAGAACTGCATATTGCTAATGAAATACGTGTAATCCCTGTATGTTGTGTATTTCTGAGGTATATCAAACTCGTTAGAACTGTTTCGTTGTGTGTTTTAAACTCTGAGGCCTCATATTTAATAGCCTCAGTGTATATTCCCTTATTAAGTGTACCAAACATACTTTTCTTGGTATCAAATTAAACCTTACAATTTGGCCTAGCTAAATTCGAATATAAGATCTTCGTAGAATGATATTACGTTATGTTTTGCCATCTTTTGAGTCATTCAGCCCAAAATCTCTTACCGTCATAAACCCAGCCAGAAACATGCAAATGAGCCGTGACGGAACAAAGGAATCATTCTCCTGCCCAGAGTAATGGAGGCCTTTACGACCTCCAAAGGAATGTTCAGAGAAGTGCTGACCCTCCCTTCATTCTCTTACTGAGAAAGAGAAATGAACCCTGTTAATCCTATATATATATTCTATATATCCATGTGATAAATATTGACATATATCTAGTGTGCCATCTCACATTTTCCCTTAAATGTGCTTGATCTATGTTTTCTTGCAAACTAATGGGTTAATGTTTCAGACTTTGCATACTATGGTTAACCAAAATCATATGTGTGGCATATTTGGTCTCTATAACTTGGTATTTTGAAGATCGAAATGACTGTGTACATGATATGTCGATAACAACAACATATTAGTATTAAAAGTATATTTCCTATTTTCTTTCTTGCACATGCAATGGGCAATTTTACAACAAAGAGCAATAAACCAAATTCCCGCCTGGAACCCAAACCCTTCTCATTGGTCGAGCCAATGAGAGGTGGGACCTGTTTCCGAGGGTATAAAATTGCTGCGCCCACTTCCTCTCTCTTATCTTACCAACTCTTATCCTCTTCGCTGCTCTTAGCCTCTCTTGCTCTCTGAGCCTTGTGCTCTCTCACTCTCTCGCTGAATGATGCCAAACTAAAGGCCCCAAGGACTCCCAAGCATGTGCCAGGCTACGGCCTCGACTGCCCATTCACCAAGATCCTCTGACTCTCACTGGTTCTCTCTCATCAAGACAACATCATCAAAGATCAACTGGAGCCTCAACAAATTGCATCAGGACAGTTTAATTCAAATGGGACATGCAAGTATCAAACTTAGTCTCATTATTTGATACATTAAGTATCCTTAACCCCTTTCTAAAAAGGGCGTGTCAGAACTAATATGATGGTTTGCTCAGGCTGTTGATCTGCTGAACTTCAAACAATGCTATAACTTCTTGCCTTCCTGTATTCTGCTTCAGCCCTCTTTCCCTTGGTAAACTGTATGAATGTATGTATATGTATGTTAGAGTAGTTTAAATGTTTAGTCTAGTTAATAAAGTCTTGTTCATGTCACATGTAAAGTTGTCTGTGTCTCAAGCTCATATCTAAAGTCACTAATCATAGATTTTGACTACTTGCTCTTAATACTTAGTAAGAAAGACATTTCCCTTGCCCCGGAAATGTACATTTCTATTAATTAATTAATTAATAACCAAAATTGAGTGTTCACGGGATGAACCGAGTATTTGGTTGTAATGTTAATGTAGCTACATCAAGTTAACCCGATTAACTGACCGAAATATTCATAATCGATTATAACAAGTTATGATTGATTATTAATATTTCATAGAGCTGATTCGCTACCTAATGGTGGAAGAATATAGAGCTGATTCGCTACATAATGGTGGAGAATGATGCGGGCATGATTAAACAAAGGTTATGAGCTTGAACCACTGTCAACCTAAAAGTGTGCATTGAATAATTCCGGTCAGAATAGGACATGACATGCGAAACGGCATTTGCTTCACTAGTTGCTGGCTTGTTTGGATGCGGATAAGGTGATGGCTTGAATTGACATCTCTACTGTAATTGAAAGAGTCTTAACACATTTAAGCATATTTTCAAAAGTTATCAGTGTACGAGTAATATGATTTTAGCGGAGAAACCCTAATTTCAGTATTAAAGTGTAAGTCTGTTTTGATGAAGGAATCTCAGCTCAGCGGCATGTAAACTGTACCAGAATTGATTGCTTAACCTGTTTCTGATGAAGAAATCTCAGTACAGAGTTATATAAATGTAGATTTGGGTGATGCTCCCCTTTTCACAGTATAAAGGCCTTACAAATTATAGTTAGATTGATGTCCTTCATCTAAACTTTATCTGTGCATCTAAAAGGCTTAGCTTCCTGGTGGTCAAAACTGTGTTTCACTCACTGAAACTCTGAAGTGCATTGGTTCCCATGACAACGACTTGTCACAGGAAGTGCTCACTCCAGATAGCACGTGTTTCCTTCCGACGCCATTTTGTAAACAAACCAGCCTAGATGGCTAAGCTAACCCAACTTAGCAGCCCCTTAGCTTAGGCTAAGCTAACTAATAGCTTCAACAGTTAGCTGCTAGCATAATTTACATGAAGCCTTTATCTACAGCTTGTGTGCATGCAGAGTGAAGTGATCTAAACCATTTTCCTCTAACCCCATTTCTGGTTTCTGAATTCTCACTTTCTCTTTCCTTAACTTTAATTCTTCTCATCTAACTTCACCTGCACCTTTCAGGTGCATCCCTTACTGAACGCTGTTCAGCTAAATTTGCAGTTACTTTGTTAATTAAATCTAAAAACTTAATTACATGTAAACTGTTTAGATAGAGAATAATTTTTATAGTTATTGGGAACTTTCAATGGCACGTTGACTAAACTTTATAGAGGGACAAACACATTGTGTGGTCTTGAACACGCTAACAGCTGTGACCAACTATAGAATGATGCCCAAAGCAAATCTAATTGTTGATCATAAGTGCTATTGATTATTCCCAATACAAGGTTATTCTGCTATTTTAATCACTTCTTCAAGTCTTTTTATTATTTTTACTAATAATAGAAGTCAGCTATTCATTTTCCCATTTAACCCTCTTGGTCTAGTGTGGTTTTATTTCCCCATAAAACTGCAAAAGTAACTAGACATACTTTTCTTCTCGATTTTGTGTTTATTTGCAACAAGTTGCTTAAATTTTATGAGCCAGCTACACTAGTAATCTAGACGATTTCTATGGCATAATTTTGAGCACCACTAATAGACACAATCTAATAGGAAAGCTCTTTTCTTCCTCTTTCTTTCTCCTCTTCATGTGTTCAAAGATCAAGCCTGTTGTATGCTATCAGTAAGTGCTGATAAATAAATTGACCCAAAGAAACATCTTAAGTCATTTATTAAATCTAGGCTTACGCTCTTTTAGCAAAGCCACTCAGATTCACACAAATCTGAGCATCCTGCTATTTGCAGCTAAGATAGTAATAATCAGGAACACATTTCAATTGTTAACCACACCTAGCAAAACCTAGCTGTACATTATACACCTTGCTGTCTCACTTTGCCTTTAGCTCCAAATTCTGTTTGATCTTGCATTAGTCTCTTGCCCTTACTCTCACCAGAAGTGTGCCAAAATGTTGCAGATGCTCAGCCTAACTGCCCAGATCGCAGGCCAAAAGGACTGGCTAGGTGTTTTGAGGAACACCCTTTTATCCATGGCTGCTGACGACCTTCAGCAACACAACAAAAAGCAACTGGAAAACGAGGGAAAAGAACTAATGACAGACGACTCAAACCAGAGGTATGAGCACAAATATCTGACTGAGGTTATCGTCCTGGCCCACAACCTCACAGGTTTGAAACAGGAGGTAAACAACCTCAAACGCCAGATCACTGAGTCCCAAACGGAGCTGACACATGCTAAAAGCCGCATAGACCAGCTAGAGATGGAGGCTCAGGACAGACACAAGGACCCTGGCAGAAGGGAGTCACAGGAGGTAATCCACAGACTTCAAACGGCTCTGACAGCTGCTAAACAACAAGAGCAGCTGGAAAAGACAGCCAGAGAGCACCTGGAAAAGGTACTCTTTCACAAAGATTCACTGTTAAAAACAGCAAATTCTGAACTCTTGGACAAAGATGCCAGAATCATGGCCTGTGAAGGTCAACTGAATGTGTCCAGAGCTGGAGTTAAAGTGCTGACTCAGCAGCTGGACAACACCAAAGATGAACTTGACATGGTCCAACGAGAACTGAGACACTCTTACCTGCTGCAAAAGGAACCACAGCAGGAGAGACATCTCACTCTCCCACTTGCAATCAGCAGAGAAACCTCCCCCAGCCAAGCACAGATTTACAAAGGGAGGAGACAAACCCCTATGCTTAACACGTCATCGGACAGTTTCCTTAAAGCTTCTGCAGCCACGGAAGGAAAAGGATTGATTCAGACGAATCTTGAAACGACACGTGTAGCGACACTCAAAGACCTCAACCGAATGGCCAGACATATCCCTGCATTTACACCAGAGCTTGCAGGAGACCACGACGTCCACGCTTACCTGCGAGACATTGACTTTCACCTGCAGTCTTTGATGAGTGTGAACCATCAAGATAGACTCCATCTGATCTGGATCACGTCCAGCCCAGAGTTGCGACGCTTTCTGGCTCGACAGCCAGAAAACATCCAGTCTAACTACCAGCAGCTGAAACAAGCCATCATAAGGGAATTCTCAGAGTCTAAAAGCGGACTGATCGCTGCCCTAGACACCAAACAGGGTCGGCATGAAACTCCCTATGTTTACTACCACAGACTCAGACGAGCTTACTTCGAGCTCGCAACAAACCTGGGATGGAGGAGGACGCCAGCTTCAAGTGCCTTTTCCTCCGAAACCTCCATCCTATGGTAAGTCACCATTTAGGCATTATGGCCTGCCCCACACAATGCCTATCCAACAACTGCGTGACCTGACACAGAAGGCCTTTAACAAACACAAGGCCTCACCCAGCAAACACCACAGGACGTCCCACAGCAGTCTACAACAACATCCTCCTGTACACCTTTCAAACAGGTGCCAAACAGAGGCTGCACAAAGACAGCTAGAAACGCCTGTTACTGAGTTACAAGAGCTGCTAGCACTAGCAAAAGAGCTCCTGGAACAGAACTCCCCTGAGGAGTACTGGGAAGAACAAACCTCTGACTCTTGCCCAACACCACTCAGGCAAGCTCAAGTCAGCACTGCTGCCAGAGCAGAGTAACACTGCAGACTTCAGACACCTGGTGACTGGGTGCCGAACCAAGGGCTGAACGGCCACCTGCTGCCCTTTTGCTACCAGTACTAGGTCAGTCTGAAACTCTCTCCACACTACACAATGCCCATAACCACTTCCTGCAGCCACAAGACAAGCACCTGCCTCAAACGAACTGACTTCATAATGACAGGTGACACACTGTCAAGGCACCTGCTGCCTCTGCACCTGCTGCAGAGACCTGGATGTGGCTACTGTCTACATCACCCACTGTGGAACAACCACCTGCTACAAAACCCTCATGATTCACCTGCCATCCGCCATTGTGATGATTGTCGTCCGATGATGTCTCCAACAGGGACACCACCTGGCGAAAAAGGGGGACTGTAAGGTATGGCGGAGGATCAGTGGCCTTAACAGATTCCCGAACAAACAAGAACTTACTGTTAAAAACCCCCCTAATTACTGAAATAGCACCAACCAGCTTCACAAGCACAATAAATGTATTGACAAAGAGACAATGAACTATTGACAGAGAACCGCATGTGACATCCGCATGCTCACCACGTGCTTATCGTGTGGACAGGAAGGGGGAAACTTTGAACGCAACAATGTGTGTGTGTCTGTTTTTCAGTTAAACACAGAACTGCATATTGCTAATGAAATACGTGTAATCCCTGTATGTTGTGTATTTCTGAGGTATATCAAACTCGTTAGAACTGTTTCGTTGTGTGTTTTAAACTCTGAGGCCTCATATTTAATAGCCTCAGTGTATATTCCCTTATTAAGTGTACCAAACATACTTTTCTTGGTATCAAATTAAACCTTACAATTTGGCCTAGCTAAATTCGAATATAAGATCTTCAGTAGAATGATATTACGTTATGTTTTGCCATCTTTTGAGTCATTCAGCCCAAAATCTCTTACCGTCATAAACCCAGCCAGAAACATGCAAATGAGCCGTGACGGAACAAAGGAATCATTCTCCTGCCCAGAGTAATGGAGGCCTTTACGACCTCCAAAGGAATGTTCAGAGAAGTGCTGACCCTCCCTTCATTCTCTTACTGAGAAAGAGAAATGAACCCTGTTAATCCTATATATATATTCTATATATCCATGTGATAAATATTGACATATATCTAGTGTGCCATCTCACATTTTCCCTTAAATGTGCTTGATCTATGTTTTCTTGCAAACTAATGGGTTAATGTTTCAGACTTTGCATACTATGGTTAACCAAAATCATATGTGTGGCATATTTGGTCTCTATAACTTGGTATTTTGAAGATCGAAATGACTGTGTACATGATATGTCGATAACAACAACATATTAGTATTAAAAGTATATTTCCTATTTTCTTTCTTGCACATGCAATGGGCAATTTTACAACAAAGAGCAATAAACCAAATTCCCGCCTGGAACCCAAACCCTTCTCATTGGTCGAGCCAATGAGAGGTGGGACCTGTTTCCCGAGGGTATAAAATTGCTGCGCCCACTTCCTCTCTCTTATCTTACCAACTCTTATCCTCTTCGCTGCTCTTAGCCTCTCTTGCTCTCTGAGCCTTGTGCTCTCTCACTCTCTCGCTGAATGATGCCAAACTAAAGGCCCCAAGGACTCCCAAGCATGTGCCAGGCTACGGCCTCGACTGCCCATTCACCAAGATCCTCTGACTCTCACTGGTTCTCTCTCATCAAGACAACATCATCAAAGATCAACTGGAGCCTCAACAAATTGCATCAGGACAGTTTAATTCAAATGGGACATGCAAGTATCAAACTTAGTCTCATTATTTGATACATTAAGTATCCTTAACCCCTTTCTAAAAAGGGCGTGTCAGAACTAATATGATGGTTTGCTCAGGCTGTTGATCTGCTGAACTTCAAACAATGCTATAACTTCTTGCCTTCCTGTATTCTGCTTCAGCCCTCTTTCCCTTGGTAAACTGTATGAATGTATGTATATGTATGTTAGAGTAGTTTAAATGTTTAGTCTAGTTAATAAAGTCTTGTTCATGTCACATGTAAAGTTGTCTGTGTCTCAAGCTCATATCTAAAGTCACTAATCATAGATTTTGACTACTTGCTCTTAATACTTAGTAAGAAAGACATTTCCCTTGCCCCGGAAATGTACATTTCTATTAATTAATTAATTAATAACCAAAATTGAGTGTTCACGGGATGAACCGAGTATTTGGTTGTAATGTTAATGTAGCTACATCAAGTTAACCCGATTAACTGACCGAAATATTCATAATCGATTATAACAAGTTATGATTGATTATTAATATTTCATAGAGCTGATTCGCTACCTAATGGTGGAAGAATATAGAGCTGATTCGCTACATACAGCTCGCTGCATCCTGCGGTGGACATCCAACCCGGCCACATCCAAGTGTGACGTCAGAAGCCACCACGCCCATGCCCAAATTGGACACATTCTCATTAACGTTAACATTTAAAAACAGGAAGAAGCATCGAGAAGAGAAGACTAGAAGACGAAGGTAACTGCGAAACAAAATGCACAAAACACACTTGCGGTTTTAGTATAAACACTGTTCAACATAATACGAATGAGTTGTATGAGAATGAGATGTTACCTGTTGAAAGCAGCTCTTATCACTTTAATAATAGTTTGTAATGAAGTGTCCGACGTCACACTTGGATGGGCGTGGCTTCTGACGTCACACTTGGATGTGGGCCGGGTTGGATATCCACCGCAGGATGCAGCGAGAGGCTACTCCAGAAAGACAGGTTGTTTTCCTCCTCCAAATCCCAGAGTTTCTTTCTATGAATTGTGTATTTGAATGTTAATAACCTCTCCATATTTTTGCTCAGGTCTTTGCAAAATTCAATCGCATATCTGAAAATCTGAGATCTGAGTTCTATGCAGCGTTGGACACATTCTGTATGTTTGACTGAAAATTTCGGAGAAAAGGAGGAAATCAGGGAAGAACACTTGATGAAATTATGCATCATGTTGACTCAAGGTATTTCTTTGTGATTGTCATCTTTAAATCATGATTTGGCTATGATTGTTACCCTCATATCTACCTGTATCTACTTTTTCGTAGTCATCTGATGTAACACATGTACTGCAGTGCTTCAGGGTCTTCCAATCCTCTTGGGGATGACCCAGAGTAATTTTTCAGGATGAGTATCGTAAGTATTTTTATCACCGTTTATACTTCTGATTTGTGACATTGGTGATTTTCAATTAAATTGATGCAATAAAATATACTGTAAATTCAATTCTGTGTTCTTAAAGGGTTAGTTCACTTATGCTACGCCTACGTCATACGCCGGAACTCGACTGTCTTGTGAGCGTCCGGACGGTGTTACCGGATGCCAGTGATAATAGTTTATAAAGTTATAATATGGATATGTTTCTTAAAAAAACGCATCACTTCAGAAGGCCTTGATTAACCCCCTTAAGTCGTATGGATTACTTCTATGATGGATGGATGCGCTTTTTTGGGCTTCAAAATCTAAGGTTCCATTCACTCCCATTATAAAGCTTGGAAGAGTCAGGATATTTTTTAATATAACTCTGTGTTTGGCTGAAAGAAGAAAGTCATATACACCTAGAATTGCTTGAATTGGTGAATACATTTTTGGTGAACTAGCCCTTTAATAATTCAAATCAATGTAAAAGTACAATAAAGTATTCCATTGAACTTGTGATTTTCCAAGTCTTCTCAAGACATGCAATATGATACAGTAAACTAGAAAACAAAGTTTAAAGGAATAGTTCACCCAAAAATTATAATTCACCCTTAAGATGAGTGATTTCATCAATGTCTTCTGAAACAATATGTTCTGTTTTGTAACTCTGTAAATCTTGTCCTCTCTCTCATGATTTAAAGCTTGATAACATTTCCTTGTGCTTGATGTTTGCATGTAGCACTGTACACCTGCTGTGGTTATCAAAAATTCATGAAGTTTAAAGTTTTGGTTAATGAACAGCCCCTGGTCACTAGAATATATCCAGCACTGAACAGAAATTCACACTTCCTATTTTTCATTCTCTTATAGGATTCAGATGTAGATGCAGGCTTCAGCGAATTAGATGTTGGACTGCTCACAGTTTTACCTGAAGGCAAGCCTGCCAAACGTCCACATGCCCTCAACATGGATGCGGTGGAGGGAAGAATTATCATGGATGATGTCCCAAATTTGTCACATTCTGTATGTCTCCACTTTGCTTTGATCTATGCTCTAAATTTAGACCATCCAAAGACAATGAGGAACACATTTGATCTTATTCAGTGGGTATTTCTGTCTTTGGACAAAAAAGACATTTCTGTCTTTTAAGGGTCTCCAAACCCTTAAAAATTGTCTTTTAAGCTAAACTTGTTTCTGGCATATTTTGCTGTAATTGCAGTTCAGTTTAAGACTCTTTCCAAAGCAGGTTTTTCCAAATTGTAATAAATACTTTTTTGGAGTTTGCACAGTGCCTGTTCTGCAAATGCTCTATACCTTGTTTATGGTCCAGATATTATGTTGTCAAGCAGCAGAGTGCTGCAAGAGGTCGAAGTCTTGCGAACAGATTGTTTTTTTATTGTGTTGTTCTTAGAGTTTCAGCTGTTTATTACGCAAATAAACAGTTGAGAATTTCAAACTTGTTAGGTGTGTTATTTGAACTAGAAAAATTATGTTCAGTTTACTTAAAGAGAATGTGGAAACCGATTGCATGTAGTATTTTAAGTGTACACCACTTAAAAGTGATACAATAAACTCATGTTGAGATTAGTGGTATTTCAGATGTAAAGTGAACAAATTGTATTAAATTTAAGTTAATTGACTTAGAGTAATCTACTAATAAATAATTTGTAAGGTTACTAATTAATTTATAGAACATTAACAAAAAAAATTAAGTTAACTACAAATTTACTATTAAGTTTAATAACAAGTTGACATTACTTGCGTAGGAACATTAATATAACTTCATTTTAGTAAGTAAGTTTTCTGTGCAGAAATAAGGCAATAGGTTTCCTTAATTTTTAAGTAAACTGAACATGTACAATTGTACAGTGTATGAAGGTAACACATTTAAAATACTGTCTTGTGTAAGACAATGTAATGTTTAAACTGTATTGTACAAAGTATGGCTAAGTAATAACAGTTTGATATTGAAGACAAAGTGTGCAATTTGTAGTATTTTGAATAAGCCAAAGGTGTTACGGAGCATATACTTTTTACTCAAATATAATACACTTATGGTATATTGTTTGTATGTTTCGAATACACTTGCAATTAATTTGTAATGTACTTGTAACACCAATATAATACACTTATGGTATATTGTTTGTATGTTTCGAATACACTTGCAATTAATTTGTAATGTACTTGTAACACAAATAAAGTATACTTTAATATCACTAATCAAGCATGGAATTACCCTACACTGCATTTACTTAAAGTATACTAAGTATACTTGAAGTTGTTCCAATTTAGTACACAAAAGTACACTAAATACACTTAAAGTTTTGTTTTACTACAATTTAAATACAACTAAAATATACTTAGTACAAAATTAGTTGTTTCAAAATAGCACTCTTTAAGTTAACTAATTTAACACAATTGAAGCATACTTAAATTAGTCTGGATTCAAGTATACTTAAGTATATTTCACAAGGGATGTCAGAGATGAACCAGATACAGGAAGTTCAGAGGTAAAGTCTCACTATGGCATACTAATCATATTTTGTAATGCTTGTTTGTTCAGTATGTGGTATAAAACCTTGATAATGGTGGACAGTTGATCAGGGTTATGATATATTACTGCACACCTAAAACACATTTAAGGAATATTCCTGTACAATGGATGTGAATGGGGCCCATTTGTGGAGGGTTTACATGCAGAAATGTGAAGCTAAGAATTTTATAAAAGCACTTAGATTAATTTTGTTAATAAAACTGATATTATGGTCGTTTAGGCCATTTTAGTGCATTACGTTGTAATGGCAACAGTACTGAACAATTGGAAATAACAACACAGAAAAGGTTAGTTTTATCACACACACACACAAAAATCATTTTAATTTGCATTTTGTTTACATCATGTGTGGCTACACTTTTAAAAGTATTTTAACGTTTATGGAATGGCCTAATTCACTTCCATTGTAAGTGCCTAACTGGACCCAGATTTTTTTTAAATACTAATGAACATCATGCCACATATGCTGTCGATTGAGCAACCCTTTACTGAACACAGAATATTCCTTTAAGTTTTAGTTGACACTGTGCTTAAGGGTGGGGTAGTCTAGTAGTTACAGCATTGATCTGATTTGTTACCTGATCAGTTAGCAATTATCAAATAGTTCATGACATAACTAATGCTGATTTGTGCTGAACTAACGGTATTTATATTCAATTTGCTTATATTCATAGGCTTATTCAGCTGCTGCCTAAAGAGAATCCCTTCAAAGTTTATTTGCGCTGCTCAGTCAAGTCTATATTAAATTAGCGCATTGTTACAGTGTTTTCAGAGCGGTTCTGTGCTCCACAACTCCCTCTCATGCTCAGAGTAACAGAAGTGCTCCGAGTTCGGTTCCGTTTGCTTACTTGCGCTAAACGCTTTATTTACACTAAACCGGAGCGTCCTACGTGAAGCGTTTTTTATTATTATCTGCAGTAGCAGCATCTCCGCAAGGCATAGGTATCATAATAATATCGCAGAATACAAGATGGGGTGTAATTCAAACATCTTTATTTAATGATTGCTGAGCAAACAGCATTAACAGTAACACCTGTAAACTCCTCTTCTCCTGTCTTTTGTTTACCTCACGAGAGAGTGTGTCGCCCTTATTCCACTCCCCGCGGAAACAAGTGAAAGCGGAACTAATTTTACTATCATCCAACAAAATGAAAAGGAAGGAACATACATATAATAAATATATATAAAATATTTAGTTGCTATAATATAATGCATTGCTAAATTAAATATAATATAATGAAATAATGAGTACAAATAATTAAATGAAATGTTGACAAACTAAGCAAAATTTTCACTTTAAATTTGATTACACCAATGGGTTATCAGTTCAACTTCAGTTTGACATTAAGCCTCATTCTTTAGGACTATCTATCTTATATACAGTAAAGAATAGTTTGTATAAGCATACTCGTTTTTAAGGCCTAGAATAAAGAGTAACATTTATATTTTGTGTATACTGAATTATTCAATTAATCAACATTATTTTTGACAGCAAAAACTAGGCAACAACTATGGTTTTACCAACAGGGAAATTTAGTTAACAGTGACATTGAGCAGAAAGATTACATATAACCAGTTTTGACAGAACTGCTGATAAAAAGTTAAATGATCAGCATCAATTAATGAGATGAAAATTGGAGATCGGTTTCGGATGTTAAAATCCTGATTTGAGCATCCCTAATATTCAAGTTGACTGTTTAAAAACTAATGATGATGATTAGTGGGCTGAGATCCTGTCACAAAATGGACAAAAACAGGTACATGGTGGACGGTAACATTTGAATATAAAGAAGACATTGTTTCACTGTTTATATATGTATTTGTTTGTGGGTGAACTGAAAAAAGGTCTCAGTTTGGTTCTTTTTAAGAGGGCTCAAATGTGAAAACTCCAGTAGCCTTTTTGCAGTTGAACATGTGGAAAACATTACCTTCATAATCGCAGTTCAAATCGCAATCGCAATATTTTTCGAAATAATCGCAATATGACTTTTTGTCCAAATCGTGCAGCCCTAATATTAACAATATTTTATCAAACCTGCTGATTACTTCAGCTAAATTAATAATTACAGCACATTAATGCTTTCTTGCAATAGACTGCATTGGAACAGAATGATAAATGCAAATGTAATCTGTGAACAGGTGTGTGACCTTGTGCATTTCTTGATTGACAACTGCAGAGCATTGTTTGGGGATGATGTTATAACCCTCTTAAAGGATGTGACTGAAGATAACAGAAGCAACAATGGATCAGGTTACTATAAACACAATCATCAGAATCTGAATGAGCTTTATTGCTCACATACAAAAGTTTTTTTTGGGTGATAGTAGAAACAAGTGCAAACAGAACATTACAGTGAGACAGAATAAAAAACAAGATTAGAGTATAAATAGACATACAAAAAATAGGGCATATAACATAGAATGGCGTATGTACACATGCAAGTGGTAATACTTTATATGTGCAAGGTAGGGGTATGTATCATTATTGAATAAAAAATTTGTGACTTTACATATGTACATGACATATTTATACATTATTGCATTATGGGATTCCTGAAGGCAGTTTAGTAGTTAATGTGGAAAATGGCCTGAGGATAAAAACTGTTCTTGTGCCTGGATGTCCTGGCGCTGAGTGCTCTATAGCACACACCAAAGAGGGAGGGTGTGTGGTGTTCAGAGTGATTCTACCTACACATTTCTTCACTCTGGAGACCTACAGGTCTTGGATAGTGGGCAGGGCGCACCCTCCAATCCTCTCAGAATTCCTGACTGTCCATTGAAGTGGTGGCTGAACAAACCAGACAGTTATAGATGTATACAGGACAGACACAATGACAGCTGAGTAGAATGGAGTCAGCAGCTCCAGTGGCAGGTTGAACTTCCTCAGCTGGCAAATGTAGTACAACCTCTGCGGAACCTTCTTCACAATGGAGTCTATGTGGATGTCCCACTTCAGGTCCTGAGAGATGGTAGAGCCCAGGAACTTGAATGACTCCACTGCAGCAACAGTGCTTTATTACCATCAATTTAACAATCATACTTTATTAACAGAAACTTACACAAACACTAACAATATAACAAAAACCCTGTTGTTAACCTTAACAATGTGCTTCATTTGGTAACTTCTATATTTTATTAAATAGTATTTTTTGTTTTATTTTTACACAAAAGTTAGTTAATATAATGAATAAACTGGGTTACACCAACAAAAGAGTCAGATCAGGTAAGAATTGCTCCTTAAATGTGTTGTAAGCAATTTTTTAAGGAATGGCACAGAAAAATTCCCTACAGATTATCACCGAATTTAGTGCCCTGAATTATCACACCTGTCTCTGTAAACTGCAAACAAAAATGTGAAGCAGGCCGCAGACAATTAGAAGACTTTGAAATACTTTGTCAATTAATGTGCTTGTTCACAGGGCAGCCCGTATATAACAAACAGGAAGTTGACTCTTTTTCTTCTGTTGAACACAAATAAACTTAGAATGCAAAAATATTTTTTTAAGAATATTTCAGCTCTGTAAGTCTGTGCAATTCAAGTGAATAGGTACCAACATTTTGAAGCTCCAAAATGCACATAAAGGCAGCATAAAAGTAATCCATAAGCCACCAGCTGTTAAATCCATATCTCCAGAAGCAATTTGATAGGTGTGGGTGAGAAACAGATCAATATTTAAGTTTATTTACTATAAATTCTCATCCCTGCCCAGTAGGTAGCACAACACAAGAATGTGAATAGCCAAAAACAAAAGAGGAAGAATGTGAAAGTGGAGATTTATACTAAAGAAGGACTTGAATATTGATCTGTTTATCACCCATCATATCGCTTATGAAGATACAGATTTAACTACTAGAGTCATTATGATGCCTTTATGCTCTTTATGGAGCTTCAAAATGTTGGTACTTTGGTACCTACAGAGCTGAAATATTCTTCCAGAAATTCATACACATCTGGGGTGGCATGGTAAATGAGAATGATGAATTAATATTTTTGGGTGAACTATCCCTTTAATGGAACAACAGTAACAGAAAAAAGGGGACATTTAAGTGTGGCATTCCAAGACATCTAACATTGCTCACATCACCTTTAAAGTAACAAAAGCAGATTAAAAATGTTGTATTCTCTTTCAACTTCTAGTTTTTTTCCTTGCAGCAGATGTCAGACTCATGATTGTAACCTTGAAAATCCTGAAGATGATGTGGAGACAGTATCCAACCCACTGGCACAAATCAGGAACGTTACGCCCGCTGTGCGTCAGCCCCGAATGCATAAATGGCATCGACACTCTGCCCCTGCCACTGGCCATGCTTTAAGGTCTCATGAGAAGAATCTAATTCTAGAAAGTGGAAAATACAAAGAGGTTAAGAAACCTACAAATGAAGAAATCAATGATAATGTGTTATTGGAACACGGCTTTCAACAACTGAAGCTCATGTCTGGAATAGATGGAGTTGTACACCGCAAGAGGGAAAAACAAACTCCACATGTCCTACGTCAAGACAGCCCTTCCTTCATTGTGTCATCCCCAGTAATCTCACCAACAGGCTCATCTGTGAGTTCAATAGACAGTGTCTTTTCTCAGTTCAGTGATTGTTAGCTCTTGCCTTAAAAAACCTATTCGGAACTCTCCAACCAAGGGACAATCTGACAACCAACACCCAATGATTTTGCCGAATGAGAATTTGTGTCCTTCACCTCATCAGAGGGATGGCAAACATTTTGAAGGAGGCTTACACCCTAAAGTGTCACTTTCCAGGTCCAGCAATTCTCCTCCTTATAAGCAGGCATTACAACACCTAAACAGAAAACCATTCTCTCCAACTTCCACACAAATGCCTGTGAGATCTACAGTGCAGCTGCCAAATGGAAGAAGCCTTTCCTACAGCGGGCCCCAGCAAATATCCCTTGCTCCTCAGACTTTCAAGTCTATCTGCACAAATAGTGACACAGGTGCTGGGTGTGGCCCCACATATGTCAAATTAAAGACAGAAGTCATGCCACAGAATGTGTTCAATGGACAGAGATGCAAGTTGACAGTGCACAGGTTCAGGGGATGCAACCTGCCCATTTCAGCTGCAGAATCCAAGACTGGCATCCCCTCTGTGCGGCAGTAGAGGTTTAAAGGACTTGATTTGCACACCTCCACCAAAAAAAAAACAGGCTATGACTCTTCTACAGATGTTTCCCCTCTAAAAGAGAAGGTGATCGAGCACCAGGCTGAAAGGAAAAGTCACAGGCTCAAGTGTTGCAGTAACAGCCTGTGGGTTGTTGACAGAGGTGTCATTCTCAGATTTTCGAGCAAAGTGGATTTTGAATGGATTATGTGAACTTCCATAAATGCACTGGTTCTTCACTAATTAAATTGAATGATTATTGCATATTAAAAAAACAGTGTCTGTGGCAAAAATCTTTATACATGTCAAAATTTGGTTAGTCGAGTCACAAGTCCCGCCCGCTATAGGCAACCTTCCTTTGGTGCTTAAGAGCTCACGCAGAAGTCCGAGCACCCAAAGGAAAGTGCACCGTTTAAGTAAAAAAGCTAATTAATTGAGTAAACATATGTGCAGTTAATGTTTGCCATCTATGTCTGATCTCTGTGGGAAAGTCAATATCTCACAATATAATATGTCTATTTATTTTTAATCGTTTGCTGTTCATTTCCTTTGCTGCCGAGATGCTTTTGAAAGGTTTTGTGGTGTCTTTACAATCTCTTCACGTTTACAGATAGCAGCAGCTTATTATCTTGTTGTCTCCGTCATTTCAGTGTGAATCTTTTCATAATAAAAATGGATAAGTTTTTACATTAAATAATGAAAGGGGGTTTAATATGGTAGGCTCATGTTCCCTCTTCATTTTCAAAGGGAGAGAGACGGCAGAACAGGTCGTGGCGGCACCACTTGTTCCCTTAAGAACAGTCTGATTAATTGCTCCCTCTTCCCTCCCACTTTTTATTTTTTAGCCATCTTGGTTTCAGATTCCAGAAGTATTTTTCCCATTAATTTCCTCATAAGAATTGTTTAAAATCTTTCACAAAACAGTTCTAAGACATGAACAAAGCCAACCAGCTCCAAGGTGAATCAAAGCTTTTACAAACTTTGATTTGAAGTAAAAAATTAGGTTAATTGGAAATCAGACAAAAAGACAAACGCACAATACGGTGTACTTACTGTTTCATTAAGACATGAACTACAGTCCCATTAAGCATTGTAAATGCTGCAATCTTATTAAAAACAATGAAACAATATAACACTATTTAAGTGTAGAACAATATATTGTACGTTTATTGCAAAATATTCTGATATTTCTTAATGTATAAATAGTTTGAGAGTGTTGGAAATCTCAGTTAAACTGATTTATGGAGAAATAACATTCGTGGAGGAATACAAACCATATTTGGTTAATTTTATGACTGACACTGGTTCCCACTCAGAAAAATTGGTGCATGACTCCTCTGGTTGGTAAACAGGAATTCCATTTCTGAAGACAAATGTTTAAAGCTGCACTACATATCTGAGTGCTCTCAAGCAACATCTGTGGTTCAAACCTAAAATCGCAAGCAATTTGCTTAAGAATACATTACATCAGTCGTGTTCTGGAGGCTGAATCAAGACTTTTGTCTGCAGAGCAAAAATGTTCCCCAATCAGTGGGCATTTTCAAACCATTGAGATTCCCTAATTTCATTAAATACCTATCCTGTTTGGAAACGCCCATTGTTTACTACATTGAGATTCCCTACATTCTTTGGATAGTTTAGAAACGGCCATCCCGATTTGAAAACGCCCACTGATTTGAAAACACCCATTACTGCTCCGCAGAGACCTATACTTCGATCTCCCAATTTAAGCTTAACTGGACTGAGTGTGATCATGACTGGAGCCAGAGTCATAAATTTATATTTTTATGTTGATATGTTATATGATCAAACATTTGAAACAGAAATATTACTTGCTTTGATGAAGATAAAAAAAAAAACAATCTTATATATTTTTATGAATTTTTCACTTAAATCACTTTTCTGACACTACACACAAAGCACATTTAAATAGAGAACAGGGGGCCCTCCTCGGCCACCACCATTATATCTTAATATGATTATTCAAGTGATTCATCTACTATTAATGTTAAATTTAAGAGGTTTAAATCGTGATATGGCTGATACGAGTTTAACAGAAGACATTATTATTTTTAAACTATATTGTCCAGCCTCAGTTACTACAATAGCATGACTATGCAATGCACACAATAGCACTTAAAACTAAAAACATAAAATGAGGATTTAATAATGATGGGGATAAAATTTACTTTATTAAACGTAAATGAATACGCTTAAATATGCAATATAACAATTTCAAGTCAGTTTCAGAAGTCATACATGTCACAGTAACTTCACTGGACAACGTAGACACATTGTGATCGGTCAACACATGAGTAATGTTTGATTCATAAAAGCATGATAAGCAATATAAGTTTCAACAACCATATCCAAGCGTTATAGCAGGAAAACAACTTTGTCAAACAGATAAACATTCATCTAGACTACAAAGATGCTGTCCTGAACTGTGCTGAACAGCGCAGTTAGTTTCTCCAGACAGAACACGAGACAGCTAGTGCTGTGTCGCAGTCTGTTCCCCCTGTTTCGCCTTAGGTTCGTGTCGAAGTTTGTTCCCCTATGTTTTGCCTTCAGTTAGTGTCGATGCCTGTTCCCCCTATGTTAGTGTCGAAGCCTGTTCCCCCTATATTTCCACTTAGGTTAATGTTGAAGTCTGTTCCCTCAATGTTTCCCCTTAGGTTAGTGTCGAAGTCTGTTCCACCTATGTTTAATGTTTAACGGCGCTTTGACAGACTTTGGAACAGACTTTGATAGAACACCGGCACTTTTCTGTGTGCGCTGACATGATGTAATGACGCAAGGATAAATTGAACCAGACAGCTCAAAATATTTTTTTTTTATAGGCTTACCATAGTGAATCGGGGTAAGGACATTGTTTTGAACATAGACTGTATATGTACTCCATCAACAATAGCAATTTGTTCATTTTTAACCAAAAAAAAAATAATAATCTTACATAGTGCAGCATTAACAATGTCTGAAATAAAAATTTTCACATGTTAATTTCAATTTATGTTTTATGTAATTGTATGTACCTATGTCACAATTATTTTTAACCAACAATGTAAATAACAGATTTTTTTATTTTTTTTTTAAAGAATATTTGAGCCATTTTGCTACTACTGTCTAATAACATTTCATATTTAGAATCGTTTTTAGCATGATAATGACTTTTCTTTAAAAGCTACCATACACTTATGACTGTAAGAGAAATACATATATGAGATTTTATTGCACCATTTAACGGTATTCAATATAAAGGTTTTGATTCCTAATGCAAGTCTAACATTTAAGCTTATTTCAAAATCATATCATTTAAAAATGGCACATACACATTCACAACACAACTTGTTTGTTTAGATTCCAAATTAATGCTATATATTTACTTGAGGATAAAGTTGTAGCTTTAAGCTTCAAATAAAGTTTGTAGTTAAACTTAACATGGTTAAAGACCTTGTTTATTGCAATAAATCGGGTACACAATTACAGAATATTTGCATTGAAAAAACAAGATGCGCCCATATCTCAGTTTCATACAGACAATTGCAGAATCTGTGCAATTAAAAAAAAAATTATTCCAATCACACAAAGTATAAAAACTAATTGTCTTGGCAGCAATGCAAAAAACATTAAGATATAAAGTCTACTTTAGGAAAGTTTACTATGAACATCCTATATATTAAAATATGAGCTATTAAATAAATCTCCTAATTGCAGTGTGTATGAGATAGGGCCGGGGATTATTTTAAAGGTTGTGCTTTGGGTGAGGCTAAGGAAGATTCATTCTCACTGTCCACACGAGCATCAGACACCGCCTCTGGCACACGCATAATCATTCCATCCAGATCTTTCCTCAAACACACCTGGCAACCTAGACGAGATCTGAAATCCATACAGGCAAAACAGAAAAAATATCTTATTTGCTAGGAGTCTTCAAATTCAGCCAACTCATGAATGAGCATGGATTAAAACAGGGGGTTGTTACAACAGAGAATGAAAAATGTCTAAAATTAGGTCAATGTGTTGACATTATTCAAAGAATAGAGTGAGATTTGAAAGATACATAGAGCAGAACATTTTCAGTGAATAATTCCTTAATTTCACTCTGTTTCTCAAACAGTTAAAAAAAAAAAATGTCAAGTCAATTTTACAATAGTTTGCAACAGTGCCCATTTAATTTTGTGGCTGTCTTGGTTCCCCATTCATATTTTCCATAGGGATTTCATAAAATACTTTATAAGAGTTTTAAGCCATGAACCAAACCAGCCAGCTCTGAGGTGAATGACAACATTACAAACATGATTTGAAGCAAAACAAAAATTGAAAACCAGACAAAAAGTCATGAGGGCATGAACTACAAATCCCACAAAGCATAGTGAAATTATA
The DNA here is from genome assembly GCF_025860055.1 of Xyrauchen texanus. Lineage (NCBI taxonomy): Eukaryota > Metazoa > Chordata > Actinopteri > Cypriniformes > Catostomidae > Xyrauchen > Xyrauchen texanus. The sequence goes on from NC_068289.1 coordinate 25,930,796, forward strand.
ATCAAATTAAAACAAAAAATATATGAACAATATATTTTCAAATACACAAGTATTTATTGAGTGTAGGTAGACCGACTCGGCTGCTACCGACCGACTAAAGAGACTGTTTGGCATGATTCTCTGATTGATTAATTCATTCCCTTCAGGATAATAGTATAGTTCTTCACCAGAAATTCTGTTATTAAACACAATTTTTTAAAAATGAAGATGAAATGATGCGAATTGATGACTTCAGCATAAGAATATACCATCAATCAACCTCGGAGCTCATGGTAGGTACATCTTTAAAGGTTTAGAAGTTATCTTTAAACAAATAAAAAAATTCCCCTATGGACACAAAGTACAAGGGAATTATACAAAAATACCAAATAAGTAAATACAGAAGCACTGTCATTGTAGAATAAGCGGAGCCGGAGCTCTTTAAAGGAAACACCCCGGTGTTACATCTTAAATGCAGTTATATTTAAAGTGTAATAGATTTATTAAAGTTCAAATAATATGGCAGCAGATCATGTAAATAACTTCAAACTCCGAAACTTGATGCACAAATTACAGGAACCTGACTGTTGAACTCTATACAGGGCCCAGCTAAGTCATTGCAAGTTTTGCACCATAAAAAATGCTTGGTTCCCAGAGGCTCACTCACGTGTCTGTAAGCCCATAAGCCAAGTCCAGCATGTCCATTTCTTCATCAGAAACTGATCCAAGCTTATTATAAACAGCCTCGTCAAAAATAAGGTGGCATGTAGAGCAGGCCAAAGTTCCCTCACATGCACCTAGTTATAAAACCCAAAACAGACACAAAAATAAAAGCTTTCAAGTTTATGATTAGCCTATCTGCTGGCAAGCATTAAAATACATTTCTTAGATAAAAGGACATTTTACCTTATTTAACCCTTGGATTGCAATAAAGCCAGCACCGCCCTACTTACCATTATAAAAAAATTAGCAAAAGGACCAAATATTTTTCATTCAACATTCACAGCACTTGCATACAGTATGTGCACCTGTTATTTTTCAGTATAAATCTGCAGTAATAACTTTACAGGCAGGTCAGTCCACTATGTGAGAGAGATTAGCACTTTTAGAATTTATGCATTTTCCTTGTTTTAATACTTTTGTATAGTATCTCTAAAAGAAAACTTACCAAATCCATCAATATCTAGATCATGGCTGACAACTACATCAAGTAATGAGTCTCCAGTTGAAGCTTTCACTGAAAGCCTTTTTCCATCTCGATTTATGAAGTGAACTGTCACCTTCTCCTCAGCTCTGCAAAGAGACATTATTAAGCCTTAATGTGCAAAAAACTATATAAAAGACCTAAAACAATGTTCTGCTGTATCCTTAAGCACCTTTTGCAAGAAATCTTTGGCTGACCTTGAGTGTTAATTCACCTAAGATCCGATAAAGCCTTTCTGAGAAAATACAACTTGTGCATGGAAGCCTTGAGAGAAGACAAAGAGGGAAGGAGAGTGGGGTGGAAGTGGGGTTTTGGTTAAAGTAGCCTTCATTAGGCTGAAATAGAAATTATAGCAAAAGTGCTAAATAAACTGATCTGTTTTTCCTTATCCGAAATAGTGATAGTAAAGGATGCCTATTCAGTCTTTTCTTGTGCTCTCTGATGAGAAACAACTACTAACAGGCTTAATTTAACCTTTCCTAGTTTGGGGCAGGTTTTTCGAGTGGATTGTCTCATATTATGCATAAAACCAGACAAAAGGTCTGAAAGGTGCTAAATTGTCCAGCATTATTTCTTCTTTTTTTTATTTACACACCGATAATTAGTAGATAATACATATTTATTGGCGGTCAACATTTTTCTAAAAAAAAAACAGATGTATACAGTTAAATAAATAAATAATACTTATTATTATGCAATATACACTCAATATACGTTTAGAAATGTAAACCCTACTTGAAAAGATTCTAATTTAAAAATAATTAAAATACAGCTGACAGACGACATTTTAACCTATTTGCATAACAGGGAAATACAGCAGCTCCACAAAAGTACACTTGCACTTTGGACACTTAAGCCAAATGTAACCTTCACCAATGCCATTGCATTTAACATTTCATCCAAAGTCTTGATATAACATTAAGGCTTCTGCATACAAATTATGTTAGACATTTTCTAAAAAGCCATTTTTCTTTTAGATTACTTAACCAATTTGTGCCAAAGTCATTATTAGCAAAAGTCCGCTACCTACAAGTTCACACACGTGTCCTAGCAAAATGTAAAGGTGCACTTTATGTAACCCTGTGTAGTCTTGTTTAGTTCCGTGTTGTTTTTATGCAGAACCATGGACCTGGATGAACGTTGTTTCGTTTCACTGTGTACTGTGCCTGCTGTAAATTGATGAAATGACAATAAAGCACTTGACTTTTCATAGTTATTTAACTAAAAAGTGCTCAGATACGTCCTCTTCACTTTGAACAATTTGTTTAATAATTTAGTAACAAACTTAATTTGGCGAAATTGTTTGCTTATGCTATAGTTATTACAAATATGTGCCTCTTATCTAATTGAAATTTATGCATGTGGCCTAAAAATTTCCAAATGCATTAACACAAATTACTTAACTGTTCAAACATCACAGCGGACACAATAACAAAGATAAACCGTATTAACTCAAGGCCTGATTTGTTTTGAATGACAGTCCTTACCTCAGTGAACTCAAACATGTGTTTATTCCTCTGTTCTGTCTAAAGGGCCCAACCACGCATCGAGGAAACGTGCTTTCCGTTTTCCTGAATGTTTGATGTGTAGCGTTACGTATCACAGCTGGTAGCCGGAGAAAAACTCTGGCGACAAATGACGACATTGTAGAGTATTTATGTTGTGCAAATGCGGACTGTTGAATGTGTGCTGGAAATTAATATTTCGAGTCTTTTAATGCGGCGCAACTCTCGAATGATAAAAATTGGTTGTCTTGTCCCCACCTTCTTTCTATTTTATTTGCGAGCGCGCGCTCGCGTGGTCTTAAAGGCGCACAGTCATTTTTTCGACGATACCCTGACACCCAGCGGCGTACTTGCAGTATGCATGGTCTAAGTTGGAATTGCACACTACTGCTATACTGCTCTTACTCTTTCTGCCATATTAATATATAATAGAAATAGTAAAAGTAGTGCTGTCAGCTTTGATTAATTTATTCAGCAAGTGAAAGTTTTGTAAAGGGAGAATTCCAAATGCAAGCTAATACACAACTGAACTTTTGACTCAAAACCTTTGGACTGATGACTCAAAACCTTATACAGTTGCTGATATATAACTCCTTTTGTCATAACTCCCATTTAACCTGTCAGGAGAGATGGTTTAATAAACAGGAAATAAGCAAACCTCATCAGAATTATATATACTATATATAAAACCTGTTAGTCTATTGTACATTAGTATGTTAGTACTGTTTGTGTGTTGTGTGGAAATCTGATGTCTTTCAGAGCTGCAACAGGAGTAGAGACCTTTTATCATCAATATCAATCCTCATGAACAAGTACAATAAACAGTTAGCAAGTGGCAGTAAATAAATATTTAGACATTCAGAACTGTGCTTCTATCAAATTAGATGATAGCCACACAGCACTGAGAAGGGGAGACTGAGAAAGATTTAGTTCAACAGCAAAAGAGAAGAAAGTGATATTGAATGAGAGAGACACCTTCAAGTAGCAACAAGGCAGAGGATTTGATTGGGTTGGGAATAAAGCATGGAATACATAGAGGCAGGAATTCAAAGTTCATAGGATTATCTTTCACCATTGCAAAAACCAAGGACACTTACCTGACAATCAAAAAACTTTGTATTTCTTTGATCTTCTGCTTAGCGTCCTTGAAAAGCTATTCTACATGACCTCATTCAAGGACAACAAACAATCACAGTAATACAGAGCCTGTAAAACAAGCTGACAATTAGCTGATATTTTGAACAAGACAATTCCAGTAACAATTCAAACATGACCAGGGGCGGAGTTAAGGGGTGGCTATTGGCCATTGCGGTAATTTTTTTGGGCACAATTTAGTTAGTCTTTCTACTGTACACCAACCACCATGGTCGTGGAAAAGATGTTCCCTTACATCTCAGTACACTTGACATTGCGTACTAAAACATATGGGGAGTGTCCTTCCACACGACCTAGTTGAAAACTCTCTACAATAATGCTAATATTCTAATATTGGCTATGGTGTTTGAGCCCCACCTTTTTAGGCACGAAGTAATAGCATACCGTAAAACGGTATGCTATAAAAGCAGGTGCGCAAACTCCAATCCTCAGAATTTTCTTCCTTCAAGACAGCGATTCATCTCACGTCTAGAAGCCCTCTACACGAGCCAGCGGGCGGAATCTTCACAGCGACGAGAAGACTCTCCGCTCTCCTGCAGTGTTCCAGCGAACATCACGCCGCCTCGCCGCTTGACACTTTGCTGTTGAACGGGCTGCTTCAGCAACCTAATTCCCTGCGCTTCAGCAGGAGTTGTGTATCCTTATAAACAGGGATGGATTACCGACCGGGCCAAAGGGGCCAGTGCTCAGGAGCCCTTGACTACCAGGGGCCCTGGGCTTTAATGTTGCGCAATCCAGTTTTGCGATCCCCGGAAACCCATCAACAATGAAACCCCAACCCTCCCCCCAACAACTTTTGGAGGGAGGCCCTTCAAGATAATTGGCCCCAGGGCCTTTGCAAGTCATAATCCTACCCTGATTATAAAGCAGTTGTATTTTGTATATTGTGTGTGTGTGTCTGTATATATATATATATATATATATATATATATATATATATATATATATATATACAGTATCTCACAAAAGTGAGATATATATATATATATATATACAGTATCTCACAAAAGTGAGTAGACCCCTCACATTTTTGTAAATATTTGATTATATCTTTTTCATGTGACAACACTGAAGAAATGACACTTTGCTACAATGTAAAGTAGTGAGTGTACAGCATAACAGTGTAAATTTGCTGTCCCCTCAAAATAACTCAACACACAGCCATTAATTTCTAAACCGCTGGCAACAAAAGTGAGTACACCCCTAAGTGAAAAAAACCCATGTGCAGGGGCCCCGGATTGGCCAGACTATTTTTTTATTTTAAATTTACTTAAGCGTGAATAAAAAAATACCCTCATTGGCCCATAAGAAACATTAGAAAAATAAGCAGGTGATCCAATTGGCTGCTGGTCAAATCATGTCAATCATTTTCATTTACATCACTGTTATTGCTAGACAGCATAGTGGCAAAATGTCCGAAAGAAAGTACGATTGTGGAGCACAAAAACTGAAAATACAAAGGTTAAAAATATACTGAAAAAAAAAATCCCTAAATTGACTGGATACTTCAAGATTGCACAGGAGCAGCTAATCTGCAGAAGAAATATTCAGGTGATCTAGAGGAGGATTTTATGGATGAAATTTGACAATTCAGACAATTTATTAAAGAAAACGAGGACACCTCAGCAAGGTCACTGCTGCAACTTATAAGAGCAAGGAAACTACAATCAGTGTTTCCAAATGTTGATATAGCATTCCGGCTATTTATGACTTTGCCTCTAACCAAAGCCAGTGGGGAGCGCTCTTTTTCAAAACTGGGACAAATTAAAAATAGACTGAGATCCACGATGGGCAGGGCTGGACTGGTAATCTGGCATACCGGGCATTTTTCCCAGTGGGCCGACGCACTTTGGGGCCGATCAGGGGTGGACTGGCCATCGGGAGAACAGAGACCGCGGAATGTTGTGCGATAAGCTAAAATGAGCCGCCGCGTTATGCATAACGGACAACAAAACGGTGCCTCGATATACAGAAAAGGACAGCAATTGTTGTAAATTTTCTTTGTAATTGTTTTGTGGCTGTGGTGGCAGAGGGTAATATCTGGTATTTTTTCCTCTTACATCTCTGTTGATGTTAGTTTTGGTTGTAGTGCCGGTGTTTCTTGATCATAATTAAAGGGGCGGCATCTAAGCAATGGGCGTTGTGCTTGTTTGTATTTGTATTTTGTTTGTAATGTTCAATTTCTCATTTTACTTATGTGGTGTGGTGGTAATTTTCTTAATGTAGTGGTCCACCACTTTAAGGAATGTTGAGGAAACACTGTAGTATTGTCTGAATGTGTGTGTGTGTATGCCAGTTCACCTTACTATTTGTGTGTGGACCATGTATGGCACTAAATATATCTTTCCAGTAAAGCATAATGATTAAGGGGGTGCCACACACAAAGAGCAGCCTAGGGGCCCCTGATAACCTTAATCCGCCTCACATTAATGATATGCAACAAAGTTTGCACATATGCACAACCGCTTCCTAATGGTGATCTGTGCATTATATCATGTATGAACATATAAAGATTTTTCAATAAGAGCTTTCCAACTCCAGAGCCCACAAATTATGCACAACCGCTTCCCAATGGCGAGTGCCGCATTCTATCATGTATGAACATACAATGATTGTAAAAAGAGTGCAGTGCTAGCACAAGACACTCACACTTTTTCAATAAAGGGCTTTCCTTCTTCAAAGCCTCGCATTATGCACAACCGCTTCCCAATGGTGAGCAGTGCATTATATCATGTTATGAACATACCAAATGGCCCTCTGTCCCGTTACATGAACACGTGGCGAGCTCTTACTGGCATTCCGACTGGGTGCTAAAAAACGATCAAACATGGTTTTACGATCCAATTTGCATGTGTTTCAACGGTGTTCTGTCTTGCACGGTTCCGTCCGAAGAAGCATCAGTGTTATGAGCCGAAATACACAATCTAAGTTCTTTCTTTTTGGAGAAAATTTCTCTGGTCTGATGAAACAAAAATGTAACTTTTTGTCCGTAATGACCATTGTTATTTTTGGAGGAAAAAGGGTGAGGGTAAGGCGAAGAATACCATCCTAACCGTGAAGCATGGCAGCATCATGTTGTGGGGGTGATTTGCTGCAGGATGGACTCAGTCCGATAGAAAATTTGTGGGCAGAACTGAAAAAGCGTGTGCGAGCAAGGAGGCCTACAATCGTGACTCAGTTACACACCAGTTCTGCCAGGAGGAATGGGCCGAAATTCCAGCAACTTATTGTGAGAAGCTTGTGTAAGGCTACCCAAAATGTCTGAACCAAGTTAAACAATTTAAAGCCAATGCTACCAAATACTAACAAAGTGTACGTAAACCTCTGACGAATGTGATGAAAGATATAAAAACTGAAATAAACAAATCTCTCTACTATTCTGATAGTTTACATTCTTAAAATGATGTAATGATCCTAACTGACCTAAGACAGGGAATGCTTTCTACGATTAAATGTCAGGAATTGTAAAAAACTAAGTTTAAATGTATTTGGCTAAGGAGTATGTAAAATTCTGACATCAAATGTAAGTATAAAGAGGCTGACTATCAAATAATGGAATTTTTTTTATTCATAAGCAGAGAACTTGTATTTTGAAAGTTTTGGTTGTCTTTCTTGCCATCCATGCCGAGATGATGTTATCTCTGATGAATTTTCAAAACAATTAAACAAAAATCTCTTTTTATTAATAGGCTCAAAACATGTTGATTAATAAAGCAATTTTAGATGGGAAAAAAACATTCTAGCGTAAAGGCGCTCTGGAAACATGATACACACATGATGATGATGATACTGATGATGTACTGTCACAACCTTGCTTAGCTGAACCGCTGGAGTCATATCAGACACATAAAGATTGTTTCTGCTTAATTTTCGTTTTCTGCAATGTATTTTAATGAAAGATGCCTATATGCGTCTCACATAACTTAATTAGCACATTCATTTGGTCAAATACATAACTCCTCCTCTGTCACATTTGAGGAATCTACAGCAAGTCGGAGGATTCCAATTAACGGTAATGAGGAACTCTGTTTCACATTGCAAACGCACATTAAATGACTGCACCCGACTTTTGTTGTCAAATAATCCAGGACCTGATGTCCTTCTGTCATCATTAAATAGGTAATTATTTTGTCTCTGCTGTCCAAAACTATTCAACTAGTCAGGACGACCCCCATCTGAGGGTTGTCCCCCCCCAAAATATCATTAAAATATGTGTATTGTAAATAATATAATGATATATTCTTAAAATAATAAAATGAAATACTTCGCCCCTGGCTGAAGTCTACCGAGCATTTACATTTTCCCGGTGGACCGAAGCACTTCGGGGCCGATCATGCCATCAGTCTATGACTTTCTTTCTTCAGAACACAAATTAAGATTTTTAGAAGAATATTTCAGCTCTGTAGGTCCATTCAGTGTAAGTGTATGGATGCCAAAATGTTGATGCTCCAAAAAGCACATAAAAGCAGCATATAAGTAATACATACAACTCCAGTGGTTTAATCCATGTCTTCAGAATTGATATGACCGGTGTGGGTGAAAAACATATCAATATTTACAGTAAGTCCATTTTTGCTATAAATTCTTCTTTCTGCCCAGTAGTTGGCGATATGCATGAAGAATGTGAATCACCAAAAACACAAGAAGAAAGTGAATGTTAAAGTGGAGATAGACTGAGCAGGAAGGAGAATTAATAGTAAAAAAGGAATTAAATATTGATCTTTTTCTCACCACATCAATCATATTGCTTCTGAAGACATGGATTAAACCACTGGAGGCACATGGATTAGACTACTTTTATGGTGATTTATGCGATTTGTGGAGCTTCAATATTTTAGCACCGTTTCACTTTCATTGTATGGACCAAAAGAGCGGAGATATTCTTCTAAAAATCTTCATTTGTGTTCTGCAGAAGACAGAAAGTCATTCACATCCAGGATGGCATGAGGGTGAGTAAATAATGAGAGAATTTTCATTTTTGGGAGAATTATTCCTTTTTAAGCGTGATGTAGCCTCTGTACCAAACAACTTTTCCCATGCCTGCTCTACCTCCTCTATTGTGTAGGACATGACGTGCCAAGTGATCCTGCTTATTTAGCATTTTTTTGCATTCCTTAAATAGTTTGAACATGTTTTATGCACAACAATATCACTGTCGTCATTAAGGTAAATTTAGACCCAACACATAAACTGATTTTAATGTAAGTGTTTCATATATTACGATTTAAAATGGTGATCAGTGTATTGAAATAACCTTTTAAACTTTTAATTTCTGTTATGTCTCCCTTTTATTTTTTGTAGTGTAGACACCCATGTAGTGTTTATCATAGATTAGTGATGTATTTTAAAAGTTGTCATACAGTGTTCATTATAATGTTGCATGTGTTTTGCAACTTGGTACTCAATACTCACTACTCATGGGTACTTTTAAATGAGCTACACTTACTCTTAATTGAGTAGTTTTTAAGGACAGCTACTGTAACTCTACTCACACTAAATTTTTTGGAAAGTACCAGTACTTCTACTTGAGTATGATTTTTCAGTACTCTTTCCACCCCTGCCCTCATGCCATCCCAGATGTGTACAATTTTCTATCTTCTGCAGAACCAAATTAAGATTTGTTGAAAAATATCTCAGCTCTGTAGGTCCATACAATGCAAGTGAATGGGTGCCACATTTTTTACATTCCAAAAGCATATATAGGCAGCCTAAATGTAATCCATAAGACTCTAGTGGTTTAATCTATATTCAGAAGTGATATAATAGGTGTGGATGAAAAACAAATCAAGTGTGGGGTTTTGGAAAGAGGGGGCATGGCAAATCCTTTGGCTCATAATGTGAAAATTCTAGAATGGCTAAAATCGCTTACAGAACCTCTGTGTTAGTGTTTAACACTTTGATTAAAACCACGATTGCCACTTTTGGTATACTACAAATATGATAGTACTGATTATACATATTGGTATATAATACAATTTTAAAATAAAGAAATAGGTATGTATAAATAAAACAATTCTAAAACTGTATAAGTTTATATTCTTTACAGTTGTTTGCTAGAAGGATTTAACTTAATCACTTTTTGACAAGCTCTTATGTTTCCTCTGTTTTACATCACAGAGTGAGCAAAAGCTCAACATCCCTTGAGTATAACAGCACTTTCTCTGCAATTGTTATCCATTTTTCCCTATTAACATTAAGAAACACTGAATGCTTACCAATGGATTAGGTTGCACATTTCCTATAATTTTGCATCAGCCCTGGCCCATCAACCATATTATTGTTTTTGTTTCATTGTTGTTGTGTAATTCATGCCTTTTGTAACCATGAGTTGTAAAAGGGTTCTCGCTTTCACTGTAGAAAACTTTAGATTGTATGATCCAAATCAATCAGCACATCGTTTGTTGTATGGCCACAGAAACTACTTAACTGACCCACCCATCCATTTAAAAATGTCAGCTACTTAATATGATATCATGGTCATAATATAACCCTTGCAGTACCTCTGTAGCTAAATATCAGCTGATTCTATTAATTAATTCATAGTGTATCTAATTGAACAATACCGTATTGAACAATATTTGTAATGTATTGCCCATTGCTGGACCTCAGTTGTTTGGATCATAAAAATGTGAAACCTGTGAGTGATGGGATTGTCTACTACAGTCTCAGTTCACAGTATGACAGCATGCTCACAACTCATGTGAATGCATTCATAATGGTACTGTACTTAAACATGATTAAAAGAAAATAAATAATTAAAATGTCACAGTTCATGATACATTTACTTCATATAAACATATTTTAGAGAGACACTGGAGAAAACACACACCTTAAGTTTGGATGTGCATGTTAGGACAAAAAACACTATCTGCAAATATCTCTGTGAATGCCCGGCCAATAAATGCGGGCCATTAACCAGTACAGTGACCTTTCTTGGTCTAAATGGCCTTACATAGGATTATGGTGAGCCGCCTGGAAAAGTGTTTCCCGACAGCTCTTCAGGACTAATAACTGGGTTGTATTTTCATGGGTTTGAATGTCCTGTGCCACTCGATACAACTGGTCCTTAATGATAAAAAACAAATATGGATATGTGAGTTCGACGTTAGGCTGGTGCTGCTGGCAATCGATTACTCTCACTTGGTCAAAGGTGTGCTTAAGGGTTTCATCGCTACTGCTCTAGAGAAAAATCCTCCTCCGGGAATTCCCTAAGGGAGGGAATGGCGGTGGATTCCTCTCCTTCTGTGCCACTCTTACGCTGAGATTTCGGTTTACAGGAACCATCCACACATAACGTTTTTAGTTCAAGTCTTTTTATTGAGTTTTCTGCAGATATATAGAGGGTACGCAATAACTACAAAGCAAGGCACAGCATCTGACAAACAAAAAAAAATAAGCAAAAACAAAAAACACCACAAGAACACAAATAACCCCCCCCCCCCCAAAGAAACTGATAAAAAATTAATAAATATTAAATGGGGAAAAGAAAAATATCTGCCTTCCCCCTCCTCCCAGAGAGCTCTACTCTGGAGGCCTTGCCCCCATCATCATCTGAAGTAATAACGAGTCATTAAAAAGGGCAAGTAAAGGACTACAGGTTTTATGAAAGGATATCAGGGACCCTTTCAATGAATATCTCAACTTCTCCAATTGGATGCATTGTAAGACGTCTTGTAACCACCCCTACTGTGTTGGGGGGAAGGTGTGTTTCCATTTGAGTAGGATGGGTCGTCTGGCTAATAGAGTGGTAAAGGTAATGACGCGCTGTATTGTGGTGGTTATAATCTAAAATGGGGAGAGGCCAAACAAAATATTCAAAGATTTAGGGACAATATTTTTATTGAAGGCCTGTGAAATAATTAAAAAATATTAGACCAATAATCTGTCAGCTTCGGGCATGTCCAGAACATATAGACAAGTCAAGTCAACCTTTCTTTATAGAGCACATTTAAAAACAACAGAAGTTGACCCAAAGTGCTTTACAGATCAAACAAGCAAAACATATAAAAACAGACTGATTTAAAGTTAAATATAAAACATAATAAAATAGATTAAAAAAAAACATTTAAATACAACATTAATCCACTTCAACCTATTATATAAAAATACGTTTTTAAAGAAGATTTAAAAATGGATAGTGATGAAGCTGACCTCACATGGAAAGGGAGACTATTCCATAGATTAGACCTATCACAGAAAATGAACAGTCACCCTTAGATCTATAGCGGTAATGAGCAACCTTCAATAGAATTGAGGGACATCACACTGTAATTGAGCCGAGGTAGAAGAAAAATTACCTAAATTCACAGAGAATGTCCTTTCTTTTAAATAGGAGGAAAACCACTGGAGGGTCATCCCCTGGATGCCAACCATATATTCTAGACAATTGAGGAGAATATTATGGTCGATTGTGTCGAACGCGGCACTGAGATCTAATAAAACTAAGACGACAGGTTAACCTGAATCCATGGAGAGTAAAATATAATTAATGACCTTCAACAATGCAGATTCGGTGCTGTGCAAGTGTCTGAAACCAGACTGAAATGTATCTAAAATGTTAAATGTATTTTGATGCGAATAAACAACTCTCTCCAAAATCTAGGAAATAAAAGGCAGTTCCCAAAAAGTTTTTTTTAACAATGGATGTAGATTTACATGTTTAAAACTACTTGGAACAACTCCACTAGCTAATGAGCTGTTAATTATAGCTGTCACGCTGGAACTGATATCCAGATACATGCTGGATATTCTTTAAGAAAGAATATCCAGCTTGTAACTGGAACACTTAATTTTGGAGACTACATCTGCTAACTGTTCTGATGTAACTGGTTAAAAGTGAGTCAGGGAGCTGGATGGGTAAGGTATTAGTGGTTGATAAAATTGTGAAGGTAAAATTGCACCTTTTAATCTGCTCAATTTTGTGAGTAAAAAAATGTAAAAATGTTTCACAGTTCTCTTGGGTGGCATCCAGAAAAGCATTTTTAGTTGGGTTCAAAACAGAATTAATTGTTTTGAACAAAGCTTTTTGTCAATTTGCATTATCAGAGATTAATGTTGAGAAAAACGTAGCTTTCGCTTCCTATACAGCTCTCTGATAGTTTGTTGAACACTCCTTTAAAATTTCATAAGAGACCTGAAGCTTGTCTCTTTTCCAGTTGCGCTCAGCTTTTCTGCACTCTTGTCTGAGAGCGCGGATGATGTAATTTAGCCAAGGCTGGGAAACAACTCTCCTTGGCTTGAGCGGAGCGACATTATCTTGTGCAAAAGTACAAGATTTATTAAAAGCTTCAACCAATGATTCAGTGTTGAGTCCAGCTAAGACATCATCTGTTAAATGCGTTAGATAAAATTCTGAAAAACGATTAGCAGTAGATGAGTGAATGGACCGGTAGTGGCTGAGAAAAAGTAGGCAGAGAACATGTAGATGCATACTCAAACATTATTGAATAATGGTCAGAAATGCCATTAAGGGTTTCATCTTAGATGACATATATACTGTAATGCCATCTAAGACCTCCAAGTTGGACACAGAAAGACCATACGATAACACCAGATCTAATGGATGACCCATATTGTGAGTAGGACCAGTTACATGTCATACAAAATTAAAGACTAAGTGATGAATATTAAAATCCCCAAGAATCAGGAATTTATCACCGCGTGACACCAGTCCAGAGCGAAAGTACGAAAATTGTTGGATGAAGTCCTTATTAAATTTGGGAGGTCTGTACAGAAGTGCACAGAAGGCAGAACCCAAGATGTCAATCTTTAACGATTGGACCTCAAAACTGGAATATATGTCCATAGGCAGCATTCTGCATTTAAAAGAGTTTTTAAAACCACATTCTCGTCCTGAAGTCTATGGGGAATTTAAAAAGTCACAGCTTGGCGGTGGTTAGATCCCCCAGGGCCATTTGTTCACCAGGATTCAACCAAGTCTCAGTGATGAATAAGAAGTCCAATGATCGTGATTTAAAAAAGTAATTCAGAATAAAAAACTTGTTTGATATTGAACGTGCATTAATGAGGGCCATCTTAGTAGTGGTGAAATCTGAGTTTTGTGGTGAAATAAAAAATTTGCGTTTCAGCAAACTGAGATTATTAAATTGACACCCCGCTTCAAATAACTTTCACCAGTCGGAGGGCGACAGCGTGAAGACCATATGGCTGGTATGTGGTGGTTGTCAGGGGAAATAGCAGGTAAATGGCAGGGATGTTGGCATGACCCTCGATGGACGTACCGAGGGTGACGTGTAATTCCAAGAGCAGCGCAATCATTTTAATTGCAATTCAAACACCGTAAATCCAGAGATGATTAGAATAAAATCATATCAGAATAAAGATGATTGCATGGACTTGCAAACAAGTAGGGAGCTCTCTGCTGTAACTGGAAAGGGCAAACAGCAAAACTCCAGTAGGCCAAGATGGGCAACAGAAGGCAGAACGTCCTCAATGCATCTACCAACATGACTTGAAATCAAAGTCAACACGCTCCAGCCCCATTGGACGTCGAAGATGGACCAGGTATCAAGCAGCCTATTTAAGACTGCAAGTAGCAGTCCTGGCGAAGACCATCAATGAGTACAGCAGTGTTAATTTCTTTGAAGTAATCCATTCAGACGTGAGGTGTAGCGTAGATTTCGAACAAACTTATAGTCACTAGTCCAGAAGATTGTCCATAAATAAGATGTACCACTAGGGAATGTAATTCTCAAGATTAGTCTGGAGGCACTGGCTGCTCAGGCCTGCTGGGCTAGGACTCTTCCCGCCTTATTGCCGTGTTCAAAAAAGTATTTCTTAGATTGTCTCTTCTCTACTACATGTGTCATCAAAAGGTTGTATTCTGATTTTAGTAAAAGTATTTTTTTATAGAGGGAGAGGCAGCATATGTTTCATCGAGTTTGAGGAGCTCATCTGTCTTTTCAACCTTATGTAAATGTGAGGTATAAGAGATAACCTGGCCTCGAACAATGGCTTTAAGAGCTTCCCATAGAAATCTGCTACTAACATCGGGGGTATCATTAAATTCAATATAGTTATGAATCTGAGTAGCAACAAATTCTTGAAACTCATTATCTGCCAGCAGGTTGGAACTGAATTTCCATGATGTAGGAGTAGTAACGAATGAATATCAATAGATGTGAGAGCATGGTCCGAAATAAATATGGGATGACAATCACTTGAGGTAGCAAGATGTAACAGGTTATTGATAATCAAGAAAAAGTAAATCCGAGAAAACAGGTTGTGAAAAAAAGGAGAAAACATTCTCAATTTGATTGGAATACATGTCTCATCCATGCCCTATTGATACAAAGGGTGTCTGAAGTTTTAAGATGTGTTTCCTGTAGAGATGTTATAAATTTTAATGGCTTTATTCATTCCTTTGGTATTCCATGAAATCAAGTGCACTCCTTTACCTGCCTTTACCATCTAGGGCATCACATAATGCTGAAATGGCTTGAAACAGCATAGCATCGTGTATCAGAGAGAGGAAGAAGAGAAAGTAAAAAAAACCAAAACATGCCAAGGACAATAAAAAAAAGAAAAGAAAATAAGCTTGGTTGTGTCCATACCTAAAACAACACCCGAAATACCTACAATGTCTGAGCAATGTAGCCCGGTGCTTCACAGCAAAACTTGTCTTCCGCGAACTCCCTACATGTATAATGGTCAACCCTGCGTTTTGCAAGGAGATTAACAAGTGAACAGAGAATAACAAGACATAATCCGACAAAACCACTGTAGAACTGATCATGAACTAGGTGAACATGATCATGTGAATGAAATGACACCTTCAGTTGTGAATGTAATTTAGAATCAGTCAAAAGTCATTTTATTAAACTAGAATAAACAAAACATTAATGATGCGCTTAGGTGGGACCGTGAATCGTAAACAATCCCGGACGCATTTTAACAGCTCAAAGATACATACATTTGGCAAATACAGCTTCCTGGCTTGCCAGCCAATTTAGCAGCAAGCCCAAATAGGCACCATGTAAACATCAAACCTCATCAGGATGGAAAGATGTGATATAGTCTTTAGCTTCGGCAACCAATGCAAATCTTTTCCTACCTCCATCCTTCCTTACGATGGTGAGCCTGGCCGGGAACAGCAGGGCTGGTTTGAGGCCCAGATTATAGAGTTCTGACATCTCCTCCCTGTACTTGAAATGCTGTTCCAACACCTTCCGAGCATAGTCTTCATAAATAGCGATAGGCACACCTCGACACTGAAGCTTCCCCCTCCTCGCTCGGCTTCAGAAATGATCTTTTCCTTCTGCTGATACCTGTGTAACTGGATGATAACTGTCTAGGCCTCTGCCCTGGTCTCGGTTTATCTGACAATGTGAATAATGGCTGTCACTACCGGATACTCGTGAACATCACCATGCACACACCTCACCATCACCTTGATTTTTGCACCCAAACCCCATCATAAACCATTGTGAATCAAGGTTTGATTACAGCCAGAATCCACCAGGGCTTGGTATGTACACCCCTTAATTATTAGCAGTATACGATACATCCTTGCTTGATCAGGGGTGTTCCATGGTATGTCAGGGACCAGGACCCATGTCCCCACCTCCATTACAGACACCGGTCTTGGGTGTGTCCAGGCTCCCCGCAACTCCAACAGACCGGCCCAGGCTTCCCGGTTGCACTCGTAGCGGCAGAGACATTATACTGGCAGGGGCGATGGAGAGGGGTAGGGGGACTGGCGGATAGTGCAGCCAGCGGAAGCGGGGCACTGGTATGGGTGGAAAAACTCCCTGTTTCTGGGGAGTGGGTATAGGGCGAGAGGGAGGAGAGGGAGAGGAGTAGCAGGAGAGAGAGAGTGAGAGGGAGAGAGATGTGGACTCCTGCTCGCCAGCTTCTGGATAGGCCGCCACATGGGCTTCGGCCAGATGGATGGCGTCATCCACTGATGTGGGGCGATGTCACTGGACTCCTTCCGTGGTTCCTCTGGGCAGATGAACAGTCAACTGCTCCAGCACCATCAGATCGATGACATGGCATTCCCCCGTCCTTTTAAAGCCTGTCTCTGCAGTCACTGAAATGAGACACAAGTGTTTAGAGTCAGTAATCACCAGGTGATGGCTCTTACTGCTTCCTCTCTCCCCACTGACAGACACACAACCACGTTCCCATTCCCACACTCATGTTTTTAAATGTGCTTAAGTAATGTCTCTTGTGACATACAACTCTGATACCTGATATCTCAATTGTCTTAATTGGTTGAGACAGGCTTGTTAGCTGATTACTGAACGTGCATTGTGATATCACTGCTTTCACCTGTGTGTAATGACTGACTTTATCTATACTGGACTCCATTGTGAGGAAATTTGTACTTTGATAAAGCCTTGTTGCCGATAAAGTTGTTAATAAAATAAACTTGTAAGAGTGTGCAGTTATATATTTTTCTTTTCAAACATCTGATACCAAGACATTATTGAACATGCATGCTTTTCTGGAGTTCATCTCTGCTATTTGTTGATGTCCAAACATGTTAGCATTTCAGGTATGTGAAAATACATGTCAAGCAAAAGCATGTGCATTTATAAAATGTTAATATACAATTTGTTCACATTGGTGGTAAAGTCAAGATGTTGCCAGAAATGTATTTTCACCTGTAAAGGTGTCATCTGTCATATAAGTTTCATGTTAAATCTGTTACATGTTATTATTATTATGTTACAGAGTCTCTGGATTGCCACAGGTACTTCATAACACTGCTGTGACTTCTCTGAAGATTGTTAATGCTCCTTATTTCTCCAAAACCCAAAATTAAAACAAATACATTCAGCATTTTACCATTTAAATTCTGTATCTGACACAACCAATCAACCAACCAACCGGTAAATAAATAAATCACAGTTTGTTTTCATGTCTCCAGACAGTCCCACTTTATTGCATCTAAACAAGGACTACTGTGGATATACCTTCCTGTAGAGGTTACTGTATGTCCAACCAAAGACAATTTAAGTCCTTATTTCAGGTATTCAGTTTAAGTCCTATATTCAGCTCCCCAAAATCTGTTATTAACTATGTGATTAAATCTTAATTATGGGTTCTCTCCAAATCGACTGAAACAACCTTAGGTTATTTCAACTGTATAGTCGTTCAGAATCAGTAAATATTCTGCAGTTCAAATCAGTTGATCAATATTTGTACTTACAGTCTCTCTGTAACACCTGAGACTTTTGCCCTAGCAGCCACCAGAGGTTGCTAAGAAGTTGTAAAAAGTGTTTACCTTTTTGTGTCTCTGTTCCTGGTTCCTGCCCTGATTGTTCCCAGCTGTGTCTCGTTTACCTTGTTTGCCCCAGTGTATATATATTGTCCTTGTTTTTGCTCAGTCTTTGGCAGTTGTTTTTCCTGTTACCCTTCATGGATGTGATGTTTGTTCTGTTCTAGAGTTTTGGATTTGTTTTGTTCCTGTGTTTTCCAATATTTGTATCTGGGCTCGTTTTCTTTTCTTTATTATCCCCTTTTCTCCCAATTTGGAATACCCAATTCCCACTAGTTAATAGGTCCTCGTGGTGGCAAGGTTACTCACCTCAATCCCGGTGGCAGAGGACAAGCCTCAGTTGCCTCTGCTTCTGAGACCGCCAATCCGCACATCTTATCATGTGGCTCGTTGTGCATGACACCGCGGAGACTCCGCACATGGGGGCTCATGCTACTTTCCACGATCCACACACAACTTATCACGTGCCCCATTGAGAGCGAGAACTACAAATCACAACCACGCGGAGGTTACCCCATGTGACTCTACCCTCCCTAGCAACTGGGCCAATTTGTTTGCTTAGGAGAACTGGCTGCTAACTCCGCACATCCTGGATTCGAACTCGCAAATGAGCTGAGCTATCCAGGCCCCCTGGACTAGTTTTCTTATTAAATAAAGCTGCACTTAGATCCTGCTCTCTTGTATTTCTCCAACAATCGTTACAGAATAACTGACCACTCAACTATGGATCTAGCGGCTTTGCACTGCTGTCTCTCAAATAGGGAGACTAAACCATTGAGTAATATACTGAGCGTTTCTGCCATCTAGGCCAGGATTTTAACTTGGGAGATCTATCGTTTTGGACTCAATGAGCTGGTGAAGTCCTACCTGCCTAGAGGCAAGTGTGAACTCTCTTTAGTAGAATTCATTGACTATGCTTTGAGGTTCACCTGGTCCACGAGCCAGCACCCACGCCTACCACGGTCCACGAGCCTGTGCCCATGCCTGCCATGGTCAACGAGCCACTGTCCACGCTTGTCACAGTCAATGAGCCAGCACCAACACCAGCCACGGTAAACAAGCCAGCTCCCACACCTGCCTCGGTCATTGAGCCAGCACCCACACCTGCTATGGTCAACGAGCCAGTTCCTGAAGCCTCGCCTGTCCCAGAGCCAGCTCCTGAAGCCTCGTCTGTCCCAGAGCCAGCGCCTGAAGCCTCGTCCATCTCAGGGCCAGCAACTGAAGCCTCGTCCATCTCAGGGCCAGTGCCTGAAACCTCTACCGTCCCAGCGCCTGAAGCCTCTACCGTCCCAGAGCCAGCGCCTGAAGCCTCTACCGTCCCAGAGCCAGCGCCTGAAGCCTCTACCGTCCCAGAGCCAGCGCCTGAAGCCACGATCGTCCCAGAGCCAGCGCTTGAAGCCTTGACCGTCCCAGAGCCATTGCCTGAAGCCTCTACCGTCCCAGAGCCATTGCCTGAAGCCTCGACCGTCCCAGAGCCATTGCCTGAAGCCTCGACCGTCCCAGAGCCATTGCCTGAAGCCTCGACCGTCCCAGAGCCATTGCCTGAAGCCTCGACCGTCCCAGAGCCAGCGCCTGAAGCCTCGACCGTCCAAGAGCCAGCGCCTGAAGCCTCATTCTTCCCAGTGACATTATCCTCGGCCACTGAGGCCATTCACACAGCAGAGCTCATGGGCAGGAGGAGGAGGAGGAAGCCGTTCCCCAGTCGCTGTCAGCACTCCCAGCCATGGAGGCAGTTTCCCAGTCATGGCCAGTGCTCCTGACCACATTGGCTGTCGACGAGCCTGTCCAGTTCCCAGAGGCTGTCGACGAGCCTGTCCAGTTCCCCGAGGCTGTCGACGAGCCTGTCCAGTAGGGCTGCAACTAACGATTATTTTAATAATAAATTAACGATTATTAGGACAATTATTCGGCAATTATTACAACGATTAATCATTAGCTCCTAACCAATTATTCAGCTTGTGTCCGACTTTGGGGTTGTATTAAACGTGCTTACAATAAAGAGGACAGAATCATCTTTTAAAAATACCTCTAAATGACGTTAACTAAATTAAAGGAAAATAAATACTTTTTTTTTAAGTTTAATTCAGTAAAGAAATTCACTGTTTATTTTCCATTTAAAATGGTTTAAAAATCCTATAAACACTATACATTTACTTGAGACACAACATATAAGATATTTAGACTTGTTTTAAGAGAATGTATCTTAAATATAAGTGTGTTTTGTATATAAGTGTATTTTTTTACTTAGTTATACTTCTGCAAGTGCAGTAAAGAGAAAATATACTTCTATTCAAGATCTATTCTCTAAAAACAAGTCTAAATATCTTATATGCGCCTCAGGTGAATGCATCTTTTTTTTATTTCTTTTTTTTTAAAGTATTTTTAGATATTTTAAAATGTTTGAATTTGTAACATTATATTCAACATTCTCAGATAATGTTATGTGTGTGTGGGAAGCAGGAGAAGGCAAACGGGGGGTGCAGATCCAAACGCGGTTTATTTAACAAACAAATAATAATTATACAAAACACAGGAACAAAGGAAAAGCCCACGATGGGAAAACTAACTCAAATACAAAACGACACACAGGAGAACACAGGTTGGGTAAAACATCCACGAAGGGTAAAGTAGAAGACAGCAATAACAGGGTACCTCGGCAAAGAACATGACACGTTCTTCTGCAGTATAGCTTCTAAAGAAAATGTACATTGTTTTAAAGGAGTTTTAGATATTCGTATTGGAAAACAAGCAAAAACAAATCAAAAATGTATTTTGTTGCAGTGTATAATGGACACTCTCTTCCCTTTCTGTTCACATCAATCCATATTTAGCTCACACAAAAAACAAACTCTCTCTTATTAATGAAGCCATGTATTGCCAATTTTCTTCATGATAAGAAATGCACAGTGACATTATGATTCAATAAGTCGCGAGCCATCACGTTTTAATCTAGCTGCATTAAGCATGCACGCTCGAGGTATGAGCGTCCCCTCAACAGAGTGCCTCAGCCAGGTGTAGTTTCAATTTCTCTCCCTTAGATCGGGACTTTGGCAAAAACTCGTAGAAGAGGCGCTGATGCACAGAGAAATGCCAGTTTCGGAGTTCGTATGTAACGTAGGGTTCAATGAGTGGAAGAGAGGAGATGCTGGGAGTAGATACTTCAAGAATATTAATAATAAATGCTGGAGTTGAACAAGCACTGGAGTTGAACAAGCACTGGAGTGGAACAAAACAATAACTATAAACATCACAACAAACCATTAAACATAACACTTCAAGGACTGACAAAGGAATGTATAATGCAGTAGGGTATTTATAAAAACAAGGGCAGATGACGAGGACAGGTGAGGAGGATTGGAAACAGATGTGGATGGGTGGCAACAGTGATAAGGGCAGTGAATTCTGGCAAATGTTGTCAGGGAGGATTAGAAACAGATGGAAGTGATAAGGTTAATTTTGTAACTGGGATCTTATGACATCAGTTTTTAAGTGTACATTTTAAAACCAGTGCAGCAATATACCAGTGTGTTTTTCCCGCATGTTATAAGCAGTATTTATTCATTTAATCAGCGCCCTCATGGGGGTACTGGAAACTATCGCAGCTACTTCAGGCAGATTAACTGTAACAAGGCAGTTGTTGCAACGAGAGTGGCTGTGTCCGCATTCATTCACTCATTCACTATTTCCTATATAGTGAATGGCAGTTAGGGCACTACATCTCAGCAGTAAGTGAACTAAATGAGTGAATTCGGACGTGAGTGTCGGAGCTCTGGGGCTGGTGCAGAAACGTCTCATATGAAATTGAAAAATTTCAATATAAATATATTTAAATAATATATTAATACTATAAATCTTCATTCTGTTCATCTTTTTAATATATAGGCCTACTGTGTTTTAATATAAAGAGTAAACACATTTGATAAAATAAAGAGTACCTTTGAAAATGAATCTGTATATTTTGTCTCACTATATATTATTTTAATCCAGTAATGATTTGTCAAAAAGTAATGTACTACACTGAAATGTAATAAAACATTGCAGGAGTGAAGGAAGCAGTAAACTCCTAGCTCATACGTCTTCCCCATGGTGGATTGTGGGAAATTAACTGACATCGAGTGTACTTTAAATGTACACTTGAAATTAGAGTGCATTGTGGGTAAGAATGAGTGATCAAAAGTAGGGAACGAGTGGCTCAATCAGAATTCAGACACTTCTACAAAATAGCGAAAACTCGAAATAGTGCGCTATATAGTGGATATGGGGCGGTTTCAGACATAGTGAGTGTTCCACGATCAGGGTTGGTGCCCTATGTAGGTTGTGTACTCTGTATTTAGAGAGCAGCAGTACTGCTGTACAGAACTAATGATCTAAATACTTACGACACTGAAAACTGTAACTACACTGAAATAAGAATCCACACAGGACTTTAAAAGCTATGAAATAGCAAAAGGCGGCATTATATTTCTTGTGGGATGTTTTCACTGTAATATTTACTAGAAATGTTTCCAAACCTCTCTTCTTATTGACAAATTCATCCAGATCTGACAAGAGCCTTTAAAGGGATAATTCACCCAGAACTGTGAACTTCAGATGCGATGTGGTAAGTGTGGATGAGAAACAGTCACTTTCACTTTCACATTCTTCTTGTGTTTTTAGTGATTCACATTCTTTTCTGCATATCACTCCTGCAGTCTAGCAAAAATGACAAATATTGATCTGTTTCTCATCCACACCTATCACTTCTGAAGACATAGATTAAACCACTGGAGTCTTATAGATTACTTTTATACTGCCTTTATATGCTTTTTGGAGCATAAAAATGTTGGCCTACAGAGCTAATATACTTCTAAAAATCTTAATTTGTGTTCTGCAGAAGAAAGAAAGTCAAACACATCTGGGATGGCATGAGGGAGAGTAAATCATAAGAGAATTTTCATTTTTGGGTAAACTGTCTCTTTAAAGTAATAGCCCAGCAAAAGTTGAATATTCTATCATAATTTCTCTACCATCATTTTGTTCCAAACCAGTGTGAGGCTTTGTATTATGTCGAACACAAAATATGTTAGACAGAATGTTAGGGACTGAAATTCTCGCTCACCATTCACAGCCGTTTGGCAAACTCTAATCTGGCCTTCCTGTTTTTGAGGCTCACCAATGGTTTACATCTTGTGGTGAACCCTCTGTATTCACTCTGGTGAAGTCTTCTCTTGATTGTTGACTTTGACACACATACACCTACCTCCTGGAGAGTGCTCTTGATCTAGCCAGCTGTTGTGAAGGGTGTTTTCTTCACCAGGGAAAGAATTCTTCGGTCATCCACCACAGTTGTTTTCCGTGGTCTTCCAGGTCTTTTGGTGTTGCTGAGCTCACTGGTGCGTTCTTTCTTTTTAAGAATGTTCCAAACAGTTGATTTGGCCACACCTAATGTTTTTGCTATCTCTCTGATGGGTTTGTTTTGATTTTTCAGCCTAATGATGGCTTGCTTCACTGATAGTGACAGCTCTTTGGATCTCATATTGAGAGTTGACAGCAACAGATTCCAAATGCAAATAGCACACTTGAAATGAACTCTGGACCTTTTATCTGCTCCTTGTAAATGGGATAATGAGGGAATAACACACACCTGGCCATGGAAAAGCTGAGCAGCCAATTGTCCCATTACTTTTGGTCCCTTAAAAAGTGAGAGGCACATATACAAACTGTTGTAATTCCTACACCGTTCACCTGATTTGGATGTAAATACCCTCAAATTAAAGCTGAAAGTCTGCAGTTAAAGCACATCATGTTCGTTTAATTTCAAATCCATTGTGGTGGTGTATAGAGCCAAAAAGATTAGAATTGTGTAGATGTCCCAATATTTGTGGACCTGACTGTATGTGAGAGCCCCTTATAATGATCACATTGCATCCATCACATTACTGTTATTAAATGTTCTTGAAGATATTCATTAATATCTACGAAGTTGAGCATAAATGGATCTGAAACACCATGTCTTACCAAAGCCATCTGTAAAGATTTCCCCAAAGGATGACACATGGAACAGCTTCTTGGAGTCAAGGTAAGACTCTAACACACTTTCTAACATACACAATTGTACAGCAGACTTTCTCATTAGTTGCTGGTTTGGGTGTAGGCACTCTCTCTCCCGAGGCTCTGTGGCTGCTGCTTTTTATGCCGCTCTCCCCATGCTTACAGCAATTAGACACAGATGTTAGACATAATTTAGCTCAGGTGTAAGCGCCCTTACCACTTTTCTCTCCCGGATGGGCGCTTGACCACGCCCCCGCTGCCACATACCCCCACCGCCGACTCAGGCCGGGGCGTCATCCGGCCTGCCTACCACTCCCCCCCCATTTCTGGAGTGGAAATCAGCGGCAGCCATCTGCACCCCCGGTCTGTGGACCACCTTGAACTTAAAAGGCTGGAGGGCCAGATACCAACGGGTGATCCAGGCGTTAGTATCCTTCATGTGGTGAAGCCACTGGAGTGGGGCGTGATCCAAGCAGAGGGCGAAGGCCCGCCCCAGCAGGTAGTATCGGAGCGTGAGGACCGCCCAATTGATGGCCAGACACTCCTTCTCTACGGTGCTGTACTTGGTCTCCCTCAAGGAGAGCTTCCGGCTGATGTACAACACCGGGCGCTCCTCCCCCTCCACCACCTGCGAGAGTACGGCCCCCAGCCCTCTGTCTGAAGCGTCCGTCTGCAATACAAAAGGGAGAGAGAAGTCAGGTGCATGCAGAAGCGGCCCCCCACAAACTGCAGCTTTAATCTGTATAAATGCCTGTTGTCACTGCTCCGACCATTGGACCGGATCTGGAGCCCCCTTTTTAGTGAGGTCAGTCAGCGGGCTGGTGACATCCGAATAATTAGGTACAAACCTTCTATAATAGCCAGCCAGGAATTGCCTCACCCCCTTTTTGGTCTTGGGTCTAGGGCAAGTCGCAATCACCTCGGTCTTATCAATTTGGGGACGCACCTGGCCATGACCCAAGTGCAACCCCAGATACCGTACCTCCACACGCCCAATCGCGCACTTCTTAGGGTTTGCCATGAGCCCCGCCTGCCGCAGCGATCTCAGGACGGCCCTCAGATGTTGCATGTGCCGCTGCCAATCATTGCTATAAATGATGATATCGTCTAGATAGGCAGCGGCGTAAGCGTTGTGTGGTCTGAGGATCCTATCCATGAGGCAATGAAATGTGGCTGGTGCCCCGAACAAACCGAAAGGAAGCGTCACAAATTGGTGTAATCCAAACGGCGTAGTGAAGGCCGTTTTCTCACGGGATATTGGTGTCAAGTGGATCTGCCAATAACCCTTCGTTAGATACAAGGTCGAATAAAACCGAGCAGTACCTAACCGATCGAGCAGTTCATCACGGGGCATTGGGTATGCGTCAAATTTAGACACCGCATTGACTTTTCTATAATACACACAGAATCGTACAGACCCGTCGCTCTTGAGAACAAGAACGACCGGGATGGACCAATCGCTGTGGGATTCTTCTATTACTCCCATCTCAAGCATCGCATCCAATTCTTCCCGAACTATTTTCTTTTTATGTTCGGGCAAGCGATAGGGGCGGCAACGTACCACCACCCCCGGCTCGGTCTCGATGTGGTGTTGTATGATGTTTGTACAGCCCGGTAGAGGAGAAAACACTTCCTTTTGTAAATCAGAAACCTCTGTGAGTTGGCGCGGTGAGAGGTGGTCTCCACAAGTAACCGGGGTGTTAAGATTGCAGGATTTGTTTACCTCCGGTCCGAGCTCCGCCCTCTCTGGAACTACTGTGGCCAACGTCACAGAGGCCGCCTCTTCCCTCCACAATTTCAGGAGGTTGAGGTGATATATTTGACGTGCGCCCCCTACATCAGTACGTTTAACCTCATAATCGAGATCCCCTACTCGTTGTGTGACCTCAAAGGGTCCTTGCCACTTGGCGAGCAATTTAGAGCTCGATGTTGGGAGTAATACAAGCACCTTATCTCCCGGTGCAAATTCCCGTAGCGGAGCACCCCTGTCATACAGCCGGCGTTGGCGTTCTTGAACCTGGAGAAAATTCTCCTGTGTTAATTGCCCTAGTGTGTGGAGTTTTGCTCGAAGATCAAGAACGTACTGAATTTCGTTTTTGCTATTCGAAGGTCCCACCTCCCAAGCTTCACGGATGACATCAGGGACCCCGCGTGGGCGTCGCCCATACAGCAGCTCAAACGGGGAGAACCCCGTGGAGGCTTGCAGAACCACTCGTACTGCAAACAACAGGGGGGCCAACCACTTATCCCAATTCCTAGCGTCTTCATGCACGAATTTGCGAATCATATTTTTGAGCATTTTATTAAATCGTTCCACTAGTCCATCTGTCTGTGGATGGTACACACTAGTGCGAATCGACTTAATGCCCAACAGTTCGTAAAGTTTGCGAAGTGTTTGTGACATAGGTCGGTGAGGATTTCTTTTGGAATCCCCACCCGGGAGATTATCTTGAAGAGTGCCCCTGCAACACTACGTGCTGAGATGTTGCTCAGAGGCACTGCTTCCGGATATCGCGTTGCGTAATCCACCAGGACACCAGGGGACCTCAATCAATGGAAGGGGGCGCAATGGCGCTTTTGGGGTGGCCGGTGGGTTTACCAGCTGACATTCGCGGCACGCCGCACACCACCTGCGGACTTCGCCGACAATGCCCGGCCAATAGAAACAGGCTATTAGATGGAGAAGTGTCTTCCTTTCCCCTAGGTGACCGGCCATAGGATTATAGTGAGCTGCTTGAGAAATCACTTCCCGGCGGTTCCGTGGAATCAACAATTGTGTCACCTCCTCCTTTGTTTGAGCGTCCTGCGTCACTCTATATAACCGATCTTTGATAACCGCAAAATATGGGTATGAAATGGTGATGCCCGGCTGGAATTGTTGACCATCGATTACTCTCACTTGGTCAAAAGCGTGCTTAAGGGTTTAATCTCGCGACTGCTCCAAGGGGAAGTCCCCCTCCGGGAATTGTGAACATCCCCGTGCACACACCTCACCCTCACCAATTTAGCTGAACCCAAAGCCTCGGGTTGAACCAAGCGTTGGTGGATGTTTGTCTGATTACAGCCCGTATCCAACAAAGCTTGGTAAGTACCCCCCTTGATCCTTACCGTAATCCGGTACGCTCCAACCCGATTGGGGGCAGCCTGCGGAGCATCGGGGACCTGCACCACCACCCCCACCTCCATTAGCGGACACTGATCCCGGAAGTGGTCCAGGTCCCCGCACCTCCAACAGGCCAGCCCAGGCGTCACACCCGTACCCGTGTTGGCGGGCACCCCCACCTGAGGGGGAGAGCGACTGAAGGAAGGGGTAGGTGTGTTCTCCCATGGCCGGGAAGCTGGTCTCTGAGGTACTCCTCACCTGCGCGGGGCAGGAACGGGCCCTGGGTAGAGAGCAGAGCAAGAGGGGATAGGGGAGGGAACAGGGGAAAACACAGGGGGGAGAGAGAGAGAGAGAGGGAGGGCTCATCCGCCCTCTGTATCGCCACCATGTGGTCCTCCGCAAGTTGGACAGCTGCCTCCAGCGATGCCGGGCAGTGGCACTGGACCCACTCCGCCGTTCTCCTGGGTAAGCGTTGAACAAACTGCTCCAGTACCACCTGGTCGACAAGTGCCTCGACGTCGGGGTCCCCGCAAGCAGCCACCTCCGACAGGCGCCCCGGAGCCGTTGGGCAAATGCGAACGGGCGGTCGGGCTTTTCCAGCTTCATACACCGGAAGAGCTGGCGATTTTCTTCCGGGCTCAGACCAACCCCTTGCAAGATGGCTTTCTTCAAGTCTGTATAGGCCAGGAGGTTTGTTGCCGGCAGTTGTTGAGCCGCGAGTTGAGCTTCCCCGGACAAGAGAGGGACTAGGTGGGCTGCCCATTGGTCATGCAGCCAACCCCAAATTTCTGCTGTGCGCTCAAAAATATCGAGGAACGCCTCTGGATCATCGGCCGGCCCCATCTTCTGTAACACGGGCGGGGGCAGTGTTGCGCGAGTGTCCGGGGTCGCGGGGGAGGAGGAGGCTCCGGATGGCGTGCCGGTCCTCTGCTTGAGCCCGCATGATCTCGAAGAATCGACGATCTTGGTCCTGCCGGAGCTCAAGCAGGGATTGTTGGTGGTTCTGATGTAGTGTAGCGAGGGACTAGAGGACCTCAGCCAGCTGGGAGGACTCTACGGGGCGACCCTTCCCCATACTTGGACGAATTCTCCAATTTTTAATTTTTTTTTTCCTGGGTTTCGGCACCAGTGTAAAGATTTCCCCAAAGGATGACACATGGAACAGCTTCTTGGCTTCAAGGTAGGACTCTTTTAATAAACACACTTTCTAACATACACAATTGTACAGAAGACTTTCTCATTAGTTGCTGGTTTGGGTGTAGGCACTCTCTCTCCCGAGGCTCTGTGGCTGCTGCTTTTTATGCCGCTCTCCCCATGCTTACTGCAATTAGACACAGGTGTTAGACATAATTTAGCTCAGGTGTAAGCGCCCTTACCGCTTTTCTCTCCCGGACGGGCGCTTGACCACGCCCCCGCTGCCACACCATCATTATTTATTTTTTATTAAATTAAATTATGCAGAATTGAATAACTTCCAACACCAAGATGAGTGTGATTTCATATTGGTTATCTATTGTATATATATTTAAAAGCCTAAACCAATATAACAAGTTTTAAACATGATCAACCATGTATGGAGCAATTTATTTAATATTAGTCTCGCACAGCCAGACTTTTCACTATCGCATAAAGTCTTTTCAACTTTGCAGGTTTTTCAGGCCAAGAACCATTCACAAGAAGGATCTGTCTGCCAACTGAGCAACGTCTGTTTATTTTCTTTAAACGTGCAGTTTATTGGCTGGTTTATCTTAACTATCTGACACCACAATAATAAAACTTTCAGTAATTGCACAGCATTGTTGGTCTGTGGACACACATCAAGCTGTAGGCTACAGAAAACACAGAAGAAATGTGTGGAGACTTTGTGATTGTAATTTTTCTATCCATCCAAAAGTAATAACTGCAGATTATTTAAAAAATATATATCTTCTGAAAAAAAAAGAAAAGATTTTTCTTTGTGGATATAGTTTACTTGCTCAGAGTTCCAGACAAACTAATGGGCCCCAACTCATGGCAGTTTTGGAAAACTAACTAATTAGATTGGAACTGCTGATTTTCAGTCAGCCCTTGCCATTTTTTGTGTGCCATATGCATCAGACTATCAGTGAGTGAACAGACTGTTGGTGCGCCGTCTAAGGATGAGACAAATTTCATGTGAACAGGTTTGATTGCTGGCTTATATGTTATTCTTATTAGGCTATTCATTCATACAAGACACCTCACTCTGCTGAAGTAGGTGTAATGCATGGGTTTGAAGAACTGAATTGGCTTAGAATTAGCACAATTAGAAGATCTTGCATAATTCATCTAAACAACATTCAAAAAGGCTTAATCACTCAATACTTGCATCAGTTCCTAAAGAGTAAGAAAGATGGGAAATCTTAATTTTATTAAAAACTAAAAACACAGTTATATTTTTTTTTAAACTGTTACAT
The DNA here is from genome assembly GCF_025860055.1 of Xyrauchen texanus. Lineage (NCBI taxonomy): Eukaryota > Metazoa > Chordata > Actinopteri > Cypriniformes > Catostomidae > Xyrauchen > Xyrauchen texanus. The sequence continues at coordinate 25,960,452 of NC_068289.1, forward strand.
ACATTCAGTAGGGTCTACTTTTGTTTTTTAAATCAATTACACAGTAAAAAAATTAAAAAGGTACAAAAACAAATGCTAAATGCTGAAACATAAAAATGCTGCCATACTGAGTGTTTGCATTGGTTTTGTGTTGTGATAGATTCTGATATCTTTCATAGCTGCAACAGCAGTAAAAATAGTTCATTATATCACCAACATCATCACTCGCAACAAAGCCTCATGACAATTTCAGTGCTGCTCAAGGCTGGTTAGTGCTTGTCAATCTGGGTGACCAGATCAGTATAGCCATGATGAATTTAGCTGGTTTTTGCAAGTGTTTAAGTTCTCCTTTGGGAAAGGACAGAAAATCACAAACAGAGCTTTCCGAAGTTGTTCAAACCTTTAAGTATTTTCACTTTTCTTTTGCTCACATTAGAACACCTTTAAAATAATCATTATTTTTTGACATTCTAATGTCTTTCCAAGAAGCTCTAACATTTTGTCTAATTTTTACACAGAAGTGTGTTTTTGCTCAACACCCCTGTAGTATAACTGCATTTACCCTGAAAGGGAGGTTTTGTTCTCTGCAACGATTAACCAGTTCCCCAAGTAACACAGCAAAAGCTTGTAACTAATGGATTAAGTTAGGAACGTCATCAGAGGGCCATCAACAGCATTATTTTAGAAAGTGTAGATGTACAGTACTCTATTTTTCTTTGTCGATGCTTGGAAGGGTAATACTTGAGATAATGGAACCCATTCCATTTCACTGGTTCATTTGTTTTTGCTTTGGTAATGGTTTTACAGTTTTACAACTTTATTAATCCCCCATGGGGCAATTTGAAGTATAGGGCTAGAGACTCAAACAGACACATTTTTGTAAAACAAAATGCAATCAACAATACATAATTTTTTGTGGATTGTCAACATGTGAATTTAAGGGCTCAGACCAATAGTTTACACCAAGAAAATAGCACCTCTTCCCATGCATTAATGGATAAGTTACGGTGTAAAGGACAATTATAGGGAAAAATGACCTTCTATTGTGCTTTCTGGAGGTTTAGATGGGTTTTAACAGTTTGATTTCCACTTTATCATAAGCACAACTTAGCCACACATTGAAAAAAATATTTTGTGGGGAAGTAAATATAGTAGAAAAGATTAAGTACTTTCTACATTAAATATGATAGTTTAAGCGTGAACTTGAATATTAATATTGAATATTAAGTAAATTCTAAATTTGTACTAATGTGTAATACGCTAGCGTATAAGTAAAAAATGTAAAAATTACAAGTTTGTGAAAAATAAAATGATCTCTTGCTTGTTACCATCATTGTTTTTGTGCACCAAGTGTTCAGGTCTGTGAGCGCATCTCTGGATCTTGTTTCTGTCCCCATTAAAGCAAGCTGATGTTGTCTAATAGACTACATAGCATGCATTATGCTTCCCTAGAAGGCTGTCATGTGGTATGTTAAAAATGCATTGAAATGTTTTTTTTTTTTTTGTACACAATTTAAATGTGACTTAATTCAGTGCTACAAAAGTAAAATGTACAAAAAAAAGTGAGTATTACAAAAAAGACTTTCTAATTAAAGCCACAAAGAGTTGTGTGTAGCCTTTACTTGTAAATATGGTTTGTTCAATTTACTAGCATTTTCTGTGTGGAAATTGTTTCCTATGTTGTTTTTAATTAAACACCACTTTTTTCAGTGTGCATACAAAATAATCTATGAATACAGATCAAATACTCAAAACATTCAAATCAGACAACAATTTATTATTATTTCTAATTCACATCACACCATTGTACAACATTGCATTTTTACTCTATACATGCACATGAACATCAAAAATGACCCCCTTTAATGGAATAGACGGACCATAAATGCATTAAATCCAGATTCTGAACAGATTGTTTTGACAAGGTGAAAAAGGGTCTCAACTAGCTTTAACTGATGTTTCCATTTGTATTTGACTTACAGACTGTCATCTAATGAATGTAACATCACATGCTTTCCTCATTCTTTCTTCTGCCCAATAGCCATGTGAATCACTACATGGCATATTACTTAATCACACAAATTGAAATAGTAATAGACAACAAGACAACTAAAACATAAATAAGGATTATAGACAACAGTTTTTTTTTCAGTTTCTCTGCACATTTGATAATGTGCTGTAGTTGGTTATTCTATTGCACATTGGTAGTGCTGAATTATGGAGCTGTAAAACTGCAGGAGAGTAGATTGTGTGATGTTGAGTCTCTTGGGATCCTTCAAGAATCGTATGTGGTACTTCCAGTGGTTTTACTTTTCCTTCATAATGGACGTGATTTATTAGTCAATTTTGCTGATGATCTGTGGGAATACACCACAATGACTGTAGAGTTCTTGATTAGCAAGGGAGCAAGTGTGGGAGTATGCTTCCTAAAGTCAATAATAATTTCTGCAATCTTAATGCTGTTGAGGTCCAGGTTGGTTGGCGGCATACCAAAGTGAGCCAATTCACCTCATGTCATTAGAGGCTTACATCTTCATCCATTATGAGATAGATAACAGTGGTATAACTTTAGTCTGAATGAGGTTTCCCTGTACAGTCATTGTGTGACAGGTAAGGAGGGCGGGGCCTGGTCGTGATGCTACACATGATGCTCTGTCCAACAAATTTATGTCTTTGTCTTTTTTGTTTATTTCTTCATTAAACTATTATTTATATTGTCAAGCCGGTCCTCGCCGCCTCCTTTCCATTAATCCCTTTACACTGGTGCCGAAATCCGGGAAGGAGGAGGGATGCACCTTAGTAGAGTCCTCGCCACTACCATCCACCCCAACGGAGCAGCCGCGGCCATCCGCCGGAGGACGGAGGAGCCCGGCCGCCGACCGCGAGAGGAGGAAGGGCTCCCAATCAAAAGCTGAGCGGTTACTGCTGCCAGGGGTGGGGGAGACCCCTACCGTCCACCCAAAACGCAGCAGGGCGTTCCGTCCGCCAGGGGCTGGAGGTCTGTCTCCGATTCGTCTGGAGAGGCACGGCTATCGTCCGTTGGACCAAGGACCAAGCTATGGCATATCAGAGAACCGGCGAGTATGTGTTTTTTTTTCTCCCTTAGAGTGGCGGGGCATATGCCTGCTGATAATTTTTCTTGCAGAAAGTCCAGAACTGAAGCAATCTGGCAGTTAACTGGATCTGCATTATGTGCAGTGCACCATCTTTCAAAGACACACCATTTATTGGCATAACTTCTAGTAGAGGGAGCCCTAGCACTCAGAATTGTCTCGATATCTTCAGGTGAAAGCCCAGTGTCCCTCAGTTGGTACCCTTCAGGGGCCAAACATGAAGGTTCCACAGCTCGGTCCGGGGATGAAATATTGTCCCCTGCGCCTGAGACAGAAGTTCCCTCCTCGCCCAAGGTGAACTGTTGAGGAGAGACATTATCTCCGAGAACCATACCCTGTTCAGCCAACACGGCGCTATCAGTAAGAGGCAGGACCCTTGCTGGCGAACTCTGGACAGAATTCCCGGGAGCAGAGAAACTGGAGGAAACGCATACAGGCTCATTTTGGGCCATGTATGCGCCATCGCGTCCAGACCCTAGGGGGCTGGGTGACTCAGAGAGAAGTAGAGGGGACATTGCGCTGTCTGTTGGGAGGCAAAGAGGTCCACTTCTGCTCTGTAAAATCTCAACCAGATTTGTCTCACTTCCTCGGGGTGGAGTTTCCACTCCCCCGTCGGTATTTTCTGTCTGGACAGTAAATTCGCTCCCACATTCAGGCATCCAGGGATATAAAGTGCTCTGATTGTCAGGAGTTTGCCCTGGGCCCAAAGGAGAATCTGCCATGCCAGTCTGTTTAGCTGGCATGACCGTAGACCTCCTTGATGGTTTACGTAAGAGACTGCCGCTGTGTTGTCCATCCGCACCAGGAGCCTCTCACATACTGGAGGAAGTACTTCAGGGCCAGAAATACAGCCATCAACTCGAGACAGTTGATGTGCCAATCGAGCTGATGACCCTTCCATTCCCCTTGAGCTGGACGACCACTTAAGACCGCTCCCCGGCCCGACAGGGAGGCATCTGTCGTTAGCAACTTGTGATGGCAAGACACACCTAGAGTGGGACCCAAAGGTGAGGAACCGGGGTCTGAACCACATAGAAAGGGTACGTAGCCCGCGGCGTGTAACCCTTATCTGCCTTAGGAGACTGGCCCTTGGATGAAATTCCCTGGCTTTGAGCCACAACTGAAACGGTCTCATATGGAGAAGGCCCAAAGGAATCACAGAGGATGCAGATGCCATGATACCTAGTATTTTTTGATACTGACGAACAGTGCAACATTGGCCTAGCCTGACTTTGCTCAGGGTATTCTGAATGGTCTCGATTCGAGCGGGAGACAATTGTGCCAGCATCACGATCTAATATTTGAGACACGACCGTCTTGACGGTTAATATCTTGAAATTGAGCGCCTTGACTGAGGCGCTGACTCTCGGAAGTAAGCGAGGTGAGTGCGAAGCATTTTCACTGTAAACAGCTCACAATGCTCGCACCCGCCCCAATGCAGAAGCAGCATGCTCTTCCCCCAAACACACAACACAAAACTGGTGTGTGTCCATTTCAGCCATATGGCGTAAACACGGAAGTACACACCGTATGCCTTGCTTATTGCTCATGTTAAGGAAGAACGAAAGAAAGGTTTTCTGCACACTGCCTAACAAATCTAACTCCTATCAGAGGAAAGTAGAAAGATTTTACAGGCTTGAGAAGCACAACACACACAGAATGGTCTGAAGACAAAAGACCTGATGATGCACCTGTGGCACATCTATTTATAGCCCCTGGTACTGGCGCATCATGATGATGTCACCAGCAGAGGCTATGATATCCACAGTTTTGTCATTAGGCAAAGGCGGGTGGGATGCCACCTTTGTACTGCATATATACAGGTGTGGCCTGTTCCTATTGAAGATACATTTGATGCTAAATGCTGAAACATCAAAATGCTGCCAGAATCTGTTCACATTTTGATACTGAGTGTTCGCACTGGTTTTGTGTTGTGATAGATTCTGATGTCTTTCATAGCTGCAACAGCAGTAAAAATAATTTATTATATCACCAACATTCACTCGCATCAAAGCCTCATGACAACCCATGAATTTCAACGCTGGTCAAGGCTGGTAAGTGCTTGTCTATCTGGGTGACCAGATCAGTATAGCCATGATGAATTTGATGTAGCTGGTTTTTGCAAGTGTCTAAGTTCTCCTTTGGGAAAGGACAGAAAACCACACACAGAGCTTTCTAAAGGTTTTCAAACTTGTTAGTATTTACACTTTTCCTTTGCATACATTAGAACATTTGTGCCATTCTAATGACTTTCCGAAGCTGTAAAAAATTAATTTTTACATAGAAGAGTGTTTTTGCTGAATACCCCTGTAGTATAACTGCATTTGCCCTGAAAGGGAGGTACATTGCAGGCTCTGCAATGATTAACCAGTTCCCCAAGTAACACAGCAAAAGCTTGTAACTAATGGATTAAGTTAGGAATGTCATCAGTGGGCCATCAACAGCATTAAGTTAGAAAGTGTAGACTAATTTTCTATGTCAGTGCTTGGAAGGGAAATGCTTGACAATGGAGCCCATTCCATTTCACTGGTCCAAATGTTTTTGCTTTGGTAATGGTTTTAAAGTTTTACTTCAACGTTTACAACTTTATTAATTTCCCATGGGGCAATTCAAAGTATAAGGCTAGAGACACAAACAGACAAAAACATTTTAAAACAAAATGCAATCAACAATAAATTAAAACTAAACATTTACAACACATCATAAAAAAGATATGCATCTCTTATCATCATTCTTTTGTCTTTATTTCAGCAAATTAGCACTTTTATACTCTCATCATCATAGAGTGTAACCGGCACATATTGTGGCCACGTAGGCCTATAGCGTGTTAGTGCATTATCATCATGAGTTCAGAATTAAACATTTTCCAAAATGTTTAACCGCCAGCCACTGGTGTACTGCAGCGACAAAGTCGCTGGCAGTATGAACGCATCTTTAATGTTTGGGAATGGTATATTGTTGCTCGACTGTTCAAAACGTATTTTACTCATGAACAAAGAAAGAACTTCTCTGGAAGTATATTGGGGCCTAGAATACGCAGAGGCACACCAGTCATTTCTTAAGTCTTAACTATGGCTTGCAGGCAGTTTTTATTCTTGAGAGAGGGAAGAAAATCAACATATTAACAAAAAACACAGAAAACTTCAATATTGAGCAAAAAAAAGTCGTCAGGATAGACCTCTGAACACTGAATGAATTTAGTTTAGTTCAGAACATAAAGTCTTTGATGTGCCTTTTTAAAGATGCCTCGGTGTTCTGCTCAAACTTTAACTTATTATAAAAAATTGACCCAAGGTCAATTTGTCCACTTTGTCCACCCCTACACCGTTATGGTTATAGTTTGGGAGAATTTTTATAAAGTTGACCACCATGTTCTTTGTCTCTGAGACATTCAGTTCCAGCTTCATTCTGACACAACAGAATGAAGCTGGACATCGTCTTGCTCCGAGCTTGAAAGCAGAGAGAGGAGAACTGTATCATCTGCATATTTTACAACATGACCGTTGGCATGAGAACTTTGGCAATCATTTGTATAGAGAATAAAAATAATTGGAAAAGTACACATCATTAAAGTGATCCGGTACGAGTTTATTGTATCTGATAGTGCTGCATTTGCCTTTACCCTTTGCTGCCTACCTACTAAAAAGTCAAAAATCCATAAAACAAGCCTATAATTGACATTGAACTCACTGATAAGTTTCTTCACCAGAATGATGGGCTGCATTGTGTGAAATGCTGATGGAAAATCAACAAAAAGCAACCTGGCAAAAGCCCCCCCCTTTCCATACATTGGTGTGTAGGGTGTTCAACAGAAACAGTTTTGCATCATCCATGCCTCTTCTAGTGTGGTATGCAAACTATAATGGGTCCAGTACCTCACCTGTAACTGTCATAATTTGAGCCGTAATCTCCCTCTCCAATGCTTTCATGACCAAAGATGTTAAAGCAATAGGGCTGTTATGATGAGCAGGAAGGCAGACGAGGGGCGAGGATCTAAGTGCAGGGTTAGCTTTATTGAAAGGGTTGAAAACTAAACAAACAAAAACCAAAACACCCGCAATGGGGAAACACAACAAAAACATACAATGGGAACTGGCAGGATAAACATAAAGAAACACGAAAACAAGCATCCATATACATTGACAATCGACAAGGGAATGGAGAACAAACAGGGTTTATATACACTTGGAGACATGATGATGACAAACTACAATCAGGTGAGCACAATGACACAGGGCTGGCAGTGATGAGGGCCGGGGATCATGGGAAGTGTAGTTTTTTAACAAGGACAAGTGAAACCCAGGGCAGACAACAAGGGAATCGTGACAAGGGCGGTAATTACTGAAAGAGAGAGGATCCTTCTTGGGGATGGGAACTATTATGAAAGTTTGCTCTGGTCCAGTCTAGCTTAAAACAAAGAACGGAACACCACACTGAGCACTACTACAGTGTTACATCAGTTCTCCTTTATATAAGCACACATTCCATGCTCCTCCCCCGTGGTGTTTCTCTTTATCCAACTGAATCGAACCACCAAACCCAGCTATCTGTACATGGTTTCATCCACAGAGTTATCAAACCAAGTTTTAGTAAACACCAGCATGTATACCTACAGTATATACGTGCGAAAAGTTCACATTAGCTTGCAACTAATCCAACTTTGAATTATTTGTCTCTTTGTCCTTAGAAACCCTGTTGATGGTCCATCTCCACAGAGACAGGAAAAGTTCAGGAGCAGTCGAAAGAAAACAACTGAGGAAATACATTGCTAACAGAGTTGAGATTGTGACTGGAATATTAATGGTGCACACATTTCAGATGAATACCACGCATGATCTGCTGTCCATAAGATCCTGCAATCTGAATGATTCATTAAATCTGTTGATGCTGAATTGTGTCAAGGTCTCACAAAGTCTTCGTAGTGGGCACTGAAATAATAAAAAGTTTGTCATTAGTTTTACTGTGTAAAGCAACAGGGCTGTGACAGAATTACACACATTCATTTCTGACTGAAAGTATTTAGACAATATAATGCAGTCGGTCAAATCACTTCATTTAAATGTAATTAGTCCAAATGCTCCCAATAGTATCCAGCTGCAGACCCGCAGCACCACCAGTTTCAGAACCCCAGTTTCAGAACCCCAGCACCAGAACCTGAAGTGAGGGGTGGAGCTTACGTTCTAAACCGAGTAGCGCCACCTAACGTTTTGGAGCGTAGTTTGCTTTTATTACAAACGAAACATCATACTTTATACGTATGTTATAATGATACATTAAGGTACAGTACAATAAGCATTCTAAAACATTGATCTTGTGTAATATAATTGTATATAGTTATTCGTTTCATTGTATTATGAGAGTTACTTCCTGATCATGATAGTGAAAAATAATGCTTGAAACTTATGGGCATTTTAAATATATATAAAATATACTTTATTTCACAAATTTATTTTTATGTGCAGCATGCATTTTACTTTATGTAAAATAAAACATGTCAAAAAACTAAAAAAGAGAGAAAATTCAGCATCATTTTAAAAGAAACAATAAAAATATATACAACAAATCACCAATTCACCCCTATTGTCATGTCTTGTCCTGTCCAGTCATTGTTTTGTTCTTGTTCTTTCCTTCTACTCTTTCGCCATCTACTGGCCCTCTCTGTTACTTCTCCTCCTTCCTCTCGTTCTCCAGCTGCTTCTCATCTCCCCTTAATTCTCCGTCAATTCCCTTCCCACCTGTTCCCGTTTTACCGCTGATTAGATCTCTACTTCTTTCCCTGCTTTCGCTGCTTTCGTTGTCTGAGTCTCACTTGAGTTTCACACGCTGAAACAATCCACTGTCTACTTGTCGCTGTCCAGTCCTGTCCTATTGGCACCCGCCTCTCTACACTCTCTTCTCCGTTAATTACCTGGATATTTGTGTTCTGTTCAGTTTGCCCCGTGCTGCCAGAAGTATGGTCCCCATGGTCTCGCCTCGATCCCTGTCTACCCCAGGGGAGTCTACAGCCTGACGGCGCAACACTGCAACCCCCGGCTGCCGCCTAAGGGACGCTCGCTAGCCACGTCACCTCGTGGCATTTGACATGATATTTACAATAATATCTCGCTACCATGTCCATCCCTTTATGGCCACCATGTACCCATCCTCTGATGGCTACTTCCAGCAGGATAATGCACCATGTCACAAAGCTCGAATCATTTTAAATTGGTTTCTTGAACATGACAATGAGTTCACTGTACTAAAATGGCCCCCACAGTCACCAGATCTCAACCCAATAGAGCATCTTTGGGATGTGGTGGAACGGGAGCTTCATGCCCTGGATGTGCATCCCACAAATCTCCATCAACTGCAAGATGCTATCCTATCAATATGGGCCAACATTTCTAAAGAATGCTTTCAGCACCTTGTTGAATCAATGCCACGTAGAATTAAGGCAGTTCTGAAGGCGAAAGGGGGTCAAACACAGTATTAGTATGGTGTTCCTAATAATAAGGTGAGTGTATATATATATATATATATATATATATATATATAGCCATCAGAGGATGGGTACATGGTGGCCATAAAGGGATGGACATGGTCAGAAACAATGCTCAGGTAGGCCGTGGCATTTAAACGATGCCCAATTGGCACTAAGGGGCCTAAAGTGTGCCAAGAAAACATCCCCCACACCATTACACCACCACCACCAGCCTGCACAGTGGTAACAAGGCATGATGGATCCATGTTCTCATTCTGTTTACACCAAATTCTGACTCTACCATCTGAATGTCTCAACAGAAATCGAGACTCATCAGACCAGGCAACATTTTTCCAGTCTTCAACTGTCCAATTTTGGTGAGCTCTTGCAAATTGTAGCCTCTTTTTCCTATTTGTAGTGGAGATGAGTGGTACCCAGTGGGGTCTTCTGCTGTTGTAGCCCATCCGCCTCAAGTTTGTGCGTGTTGTGGCTTCACAAATGCTTAGCTGCATACCTCGGTTGTAACGAGTGGTTATTTCAGGCAAAGTTGCTCTTCTATCAGCTTGAATCAGTCGGCCCATTCTCCTCTGACCTCTAGCATCAACAAGGCATTTTCGCCCACAGGACTGCCGCATACTGAATGTTTTTCCCTTTTCACACCATTCTTTGTAAACCCTAGAAATGGTTGTGCATGAAAATCCCAGTAACTGAGCAGATTGTGAAATACTCAGACCGGCCCGTCTGGCACCAACAACCATGCCACGCTCAAAATTGCTTAAATCACCTTTCTTTCCCATTCTGACATTCAGTTTGGAGTTCAGGAGATTGTCTTGACCAGGACCACACCCCTAAATGCATTGAAGCAACTGCCATGTGATTGGTTGATTAGATAATTGCATTAATGAGAAATTGAACAGGTGTTCCTAATAATCCTTTAGGTGAGTGTATATATATATATATATATATATATATATATATATATATATATATATATATATATATATATATATATATATATGTGCAGTACTGTGCAAAAGTTTTAGGCACTTGTGAAAATGGTGGATGTCTTCAAATATAATGACATTAATAGTTTTCACTTAATGTCATAACGTATCGGTTACCTAACGTAACCTCGGTTCTCTCTAGATGAGGGAACGAGTATTGCGTAAGCTAGCTTACGCTACGGGAAAGATTCATCTTTTCTGAGATATTGAAGCCAAAAAATTATCCTTAATTTTTGTATCCATTGTCAACGCAGTGCGGCAGCTGCAGACCTTGAGCGGGCTAGCTAGCGAGCTCATAGGTTGCTCTGCGGCAACTGCTGCAGCCTATAGACGAGCTTGGGCGAACTCGCATCCAATGAGAGGCGTCCGCGCGCTCACTGCAACAAAGCCCGCCAAAATGGGCGTGACTAGAGAGCATATAAGCGTAGTTCGTAGGCTGGAACCCTGGTTTTCATTGACTGAAGCGAAAAGTCGCCGTGGCGCGAGCACGGCCGGCTACGCAATACTGCTCCCTCATCTAGAGAGAACCGAGGTTACGTTAGGTAACCGATACGTTCTCTTACGAGAGGTTCTCTCGTATTGCGTAAGCTAGCTTACGCTACGGGAACCCATTGTCAACGGCGTGCGCGCCAAGCATCCACTGTATGAGCCCCAGGGAATTAAGGGGGGACCCGGGTGAGCCCTTATGAGTGGGGAAATAATATTTGGCCGGCAAGAATGCGGGTCATTGATTGTGTAATACATAAGCACATAGTGGGAAGGGAACGACAGCGCGGCGGTGCCAGTCTGTGTGGAATGTGTCCCATCAGTGCAGCTCACCAGGGGAGCTGTAGCGTATTAAACCGCTAGTAGTTTTGCCTGCAGAGCGGGCACTTCCATATTGTAAAATCTGACAAAGGTGGAGGGGGATGTCCATCCCGCTGCCACACATATGTCGTGAATGGAAATCCCGCTGGACCATGTCCACGAGGATGCCATGCCTCTAGTGGAGTGAGCCCTAATACCCAACGGGCATGGCAGGTCTTTTGACGCATATGCAGCAGCAATAGCGTCCACTATCCATCTAGATAGTGTCTGTTTCGAGGCGGCGAGACCTTTGGTGCGCCCCTCCGAACGAAACGAAAAGCTGCTCAGAGCGTCTGAAAGCGGCGGAGCGCGCAGTATACAATCTCAGTGCTCTGACCGGGCAAAGGAGATTGGCGTCGCGTTCGCTATCGGGTGCTGTCAGCGCCGATAGGGAAATGACCTGTGCTCTGAAAGGAGTACCGATCACCTTGGGAACATAGCCGTGTCTAGGCTTTAAAATGACCTTGGAGTCACTTGGTCCAAACTCAAGACACGCAGCGCTGACAGACAGCGCGTGAAGGTCTCCCACACGTTTGACTGATGACAGGGCAGTCAGAAAAACGGTTTTGAGTGAAAAGTATTTCAAATCCACGGATTGAAGTGGTTCGAAAGGGGGGGCTTTCATAGTTTCGAGAACTATAGAAAGATCCCAGATAGGAACCAATGGGGGCGCGGGGGTTCATCCTTCTAGCTCCCCTGAGGAAGCCGGATGACCAGCTCGTTTTTACCCCATGACTGGCCGTGCAGGGGTTCAGCGAACGCCGCAACGGCCACCACATACACTTTGAGCGTGGATGGGGATCTGCCCTTATCCAGCAGCTCTTGTAGAAATACGAGCAGCGACTGACACCCCACATGTCCGCGGGTCCAGGTCTCGGTCGGTGCACCATTTTGAGAACACAGACCATTTTGACGCATAGAGTCTTCTCGTGGAAGGGGCTCTAGCGTGTATGATGGTGTTTATTACTCCTTCTGGCAGAGCGACGGGTAGTCGTTGATCACCCACGCATGCAGCGCCCAGCGCTCTGGGTGGGAATGCCAGATTGTGCCGCGAGCTTGAGAGAGGAAATCTGCTCTCACTGGGATGGGCCACGGCGCTGTCAGTGACAGCTGCGTAAGCTCCGGGAACCATGTCTGATTCACCCAATGCGGGGCTATGAGGAGCACCGAGTGACGCTGCTTCCTGATCCTCTGCATTACCTGTGGCAATAGCAAGACGGGAGGGAAGGCGTAAGCGGGCGTCTGGGCCAGTCCTGGGCCAGCTGTCCTCGCTTCGAGAAAAAAATTGGGCAGTGAGAGTTCTCTTTGGACGCAAAGAGGTCTATCTCTGCTCTGCCGAATAGGTGCCATAACGCCTGGACTGTTTGAGCGTGCAGGGACCATTCCCCTGGGGGATTATTGTCTCTGGACAGTCTGTCCGGGCCGCCGCTCAGGTGGCCTGGCACGCGCGTCGCCCTCAGCGAGCGCAGGTGGCACTGGGACCCACTCAGTATGCGTTTCGTCAGATGGAAGAGGTTCCTGGATCTGACACCGCCCTGACGGTTTAGGTAGGATACCACAGATCTGTTGTCCGAACAGACCAGGACGTGGTGACCCTGAATGACCGGGAGAAAGCGCACGAGCGCGTACTCGACTGCTATCATTTCCAGACAATTTATGTGAAGGAGCTTTTCCTGAACTGACCATAGGCCGAAAACCGGAGAGCCCTCGCAGACCGCGCCCCAACCCGTGTTGGACGCGTCTGTCGAGATGACTTTTCGGCGAGATACAGCTCCCATTGTCACTCCCCGCTGATACCATTCGGCCACTGTCCAGGGCTGCAGAGCTGAAATACAGGTCTGAGTCACCTTGATGGGCTGGCGGCCTGTGGCCCAAGCCCAGCGAGATGCGCGGGTGTTTAGCCAATGCTGAAGCAGGCGCATGTGCAGTAAACCCAGCTGAAGTACTGCTGCGGCTGAGGCCATGTAGCCTAGCACTCTCTGAAATTTCTTCAGAGGTGTGAGGCTGTTCATCTGAAATGACGCGGCTAGTCGCTGCACACGGCGCGCACGCTTGTGTAGATAAGCGAGCCGTCATTGCCACTGAGTCTAGTTCTATTCCAAGGAAGGAAATTGCCTGACTGGGCTGTAGTGAGCTCTTGGTCCAATTGACTGCAAGGCCCAAACTGTTCAGATGACTGAGGAGAACTGTCCTGTGAGACAGAAGCTCCGTATGTGATTGTGCCAAAATCAGCCAATCGTCCAAATAGTTCAGAATTCGCAAACCCTGACTCCGCAGGGGTGCGAAGCGCCGCGTCCAGGCACTCGCGAAAAGTACGGGTGCTAAGGGCAGGCCGAACGGAAGGATGGTGTATTGATATACCTGGCCGTCGAAGGCTAATCTCAAGAATGGCCTGTGACGGGATTTATCTGAATCTGAAAGTATGCATTTTTCAGATCGAGAGAAATAAACCAGTCCCCTGGCGCACATGCGCGAGGAGTTTGCTGGTTGTAAGCATTTTGAACGGTCTTTTGCAAGCGCTTTGTTCAAAACCCTGAGATCTAATATTGGTCTGAGGCCGCCGTTTTCTTGGGGACAAGAAAATAACGGCTGTAAAACCCCGACTCGCTCAGGGAGGCGGCACTCTCTATGGCCCTTTTGCACAGAAGGTTTGCTATTTCTGAACGAAGCATGCACGCTGCTTCCATGTTCAAAGTAGTTTCGAGTCACGCCTGAAGCAAGGAGGACGGCGATCGAACTGTAGCAAATAGCCCTGTTTTATTGTGATTAACACCCATTCGGATATCCCTGGAATATCTTCCCACGCTTTGAAGCGTAATGTTAGAGGGTGACTGGCCAAATCGCTCTGATTGCCGCACACAGCCGCTGAACAGAATGTGTGAGCGCTTACTGTGCTTATGCTGGACTGCTCGCAGACAGCATGGACAGGCTGTTCTGTGAGTGACTTCCGATTGAGGTGAATGGGGAAAGAGTCACGTCTGTTAAGTGATGCGCAAGCATAGCCACGGGCACGGGACTTACATACAGAGAAGTGTTTGCTGGCCGTGTGACAGAGCGGGCAGAGAATGGGCGCGCGCATGTATTCGTGAGCGCATTTATTGACTCTAACACTAGAGTGGTTCGTAACCGCTTTTGAGTGTGCTCTGATGGGGACACGGAACGTGTAATGCTTGTGTGTAGAGGTGAACACTAGATTGTGGGCACATTTTCTACACATAAGGCTGGTCGTGTGACAGAGTGGCCAGAGAATGGGCGCGCGCACGGATTCGTGGGTGCGTTTATTAACCCTAACACTCGAGCGGGTCGTAACCGCTTTATGTGAGTGTGTCTCTGATAGGGACACGGACGTGTAATGCTTGTGTGTAGGGGTGAACACTGAATTGTGGGCACATTTTCTACACATAAGGCTTTATTTTGGGTCGCCGTGGAAACGGCGTTTGAGTGCAGGCAAGCGGGTAATATCACCGGCTTGTTGGCTGCTGAATCCACCACTGCAGTAGCCTGAGAGAAGGGGACTGACAGGGGCGTACGGGACTTACATACAGCTGGCCGTGTGACAGAGCGGGCAGAGGAGGGCGCGCGCCGGGCTCGTGGGCGCGTTTAACTCCAACACTCGAGCTGGTCGTAACCGCTTATGTGAGTGTGCTCTGATAGGGACACGGATGTGTAATGCTTGTGTGTAGGGGTGAGCACTGGATTGTGGGCACATTTTCTACACATAAGGCATGTTTACTCTTTACAAGATTTCTTTGGGTCGCCGTGAAAACGGCGTTTGAGTGCAGGCAAACGGGTAGTATCACCGGCTTGTTGGCTGCTGAATCCACCACTGCAGTAGCCTGAGAGAAGGGGACTGACAGGGGCTAAGCTTTGACGGTGGTCCGGCCGTGGCGGGACTGAGCCGTCGCTTTCTCAACAACGCTAGGAGGACTTCGGTTGCTCAGGTTTCAGTACAATCTTAGGCCGAGGCCCGCAGGGGGCGGCGGTCTCGCGGTGGCTGTCTGAGCGCGATCGAGGGCGGCCGCCCTGTCGACGCTGAGAAGTCTGGCTTGTTGAGCTGGGCGCTGTGAAGAGGCTCGTGCAGGAGGCTGGTCACGTGGGCGGCCTGCAGAGGAGCTAGCGCGACGAGGCAGAAAGAGATTCATGGCTTGGGCTTCGAGAAACGGTCAACAATGCCACTCACCGCGGAACCGAAGAGACCGGACAGAGAGAGTGGCGCGTAGTGCGTTCAGCTTCTCCCAAGTCGGCTAGTCAGATCTGAAACAGCCTCTGTCTGTAAGACGGCCATGGAATGCAGAGCAGATGCGCTTGGCCGGCGGCGGTATAGGCGCGGCCAACACAGGCGGAAGTAGTTCTGCAGGACTTAGACGGAGCACCAGCTTAGACCGCCATCTCGCGGAGGGCGGGCAAAGGTGCGGCGTGGAGTCTGTTGGGAGCCTGCTCAGGGGGCGGTGACCACTCGAGCCCGAGGCGGTCGACGGCCTGTGTGAGGAGGCGCGTTAGTTCTCCTTCGACTCCGGCGCGGGTCCTGCTGGATTCCTGGGCCGAGGAGGAGGCGTGTGAGCCTGACCACTCCTCGCTGTCCGAAGCCATGATGGAACAGCCCTTATCCTCCGCTTCTTCGTCCGAGATGGCAGCAGAGCAGCCACTCGGCGGCAACTGCGCGTCCCGGGTGGGCGGGGAGGGTGAAGGCGATGCTCGAGGGAGGGACTCCGGCGAGGCAATCGCTTCTACCACTGGTTCCGGCAGCCTTTGAGAGCGGCGCTTTTTACTGCGCGGCTGAATGGAAGGCAGCGCGGCGGCTTCGGTCCTGAGCGCTTCGAGTCGAGCCCGCAGGGTCGACAACGGAAGCTCCTCGCAGAGATCGCATCCGCCTTCAGCGAGGGTGAGCTCTGCATGCCCCAGTCCCAGGCAGAGAGCGCAGATGACGTGGCGGTCTCCGGTGCTGAGAGGGGCGCATCATGAGGCGCAAGTGGAGCGAGGCATCTTTAAAAAGACGCCGTACTCTTTTGTGAAGTTCATAAGAACTAGCTTGCTTTAAAAAGGATACGTCGCCGGATGGCGTAGCTCGCAGGACGGCTGAAGGTGGCGAAGACGGCCGGCTTCTTCGAGCGCTGTCCACGCTTGCTTGATGCCCCTCGAACGGCGACGCGGCTTCCAGTTCAGAGATGCGAAGAGCTTCGCTGAAGAGATGAAAATCAGGGTTCCAGCCTACGAACTACGCTTATATGCACTCTAGTCACGCCCATTTTGGCGGGCTTTGTTGCAGTGAGCCTCTCATTGGATGCGAGTTCGCCCAAGCTCGTCTATAGACTGCAGCAGTTGCCGCAGAGCAACCTATGAGCTCGCTAGCTAGCCCGCTCAAGGTCTGCAGCTGCCGCACTGCGTTGACAATGGATACAAAAATTAAGGATAATTTTTTGGCTTCAATATCTCAGAAAAGATGAATCTTTCCTGTAGCGTAAGCTAGCTTACGCAATACGAGAGAACCTCTCGTAAGAGAACATTTATATTTCCTATTGACACTAAAGCTGAATATATAAATAACCATCTTAAGACAAATGCTTAAGTGAAACGTCTTATGTGCCTAAGACTTTTGCACTATACTGTGTGTATATATATATATATATATATATATATATATATATATATATATATATATATATATTGCACACATACATGCACACACCCACAAGCTCTGAAAAGGCTTATGAATGGACTACGAACAGTTTGCATACACTTTTTTTTACATCATATCAGCTTAGCATAGTCACTTCCTGCCAATATATAATTTGATTTAGACTCCATAAATACCATTAAAACAAATAAAAACGTTAAAATATTATCGTCAATAGATAATAATCTGATAAACTAATAAACAGCGTCACCTCGTGGCATTTGACATGATATTTACAATAATATCTCAAAGCTAAACAGAACAGCCGAACAGTTACAGACGATGAAATAATTCTTATGTGTCTCTAACTTAAATGTACACTTCTAATGTAGTTTGCTTGTTGTATTCTGGCTTTAAACTCTCATTTATGTCTAGGACATCGGTGAAACACTTTCTAACATGTCATTTTTGAGGTACACTCCTTTCTGAATGGAAGTCCTAGCAGATTTATTACACGTAAACAAAAACAAAAAAAATATTTTAATCCATTACATTCAGGATGTTTTAATCCATTACATTCAGGATGCTTGCTCACTGCTTCGCATGCGCAGACAGAATCAAAATAATGATGCCGTGGCTGGCCTTAAGTTGAACACGGCGCGATGGGAGGGGTTTGAAAAAGTTTCAGCCAATCAGAGGGACCCACGACCAATAGCACGATGTCTGCTGGCCTGACAGCTATGCGAATGCACAGCGTGTCTTTCAGAAGTTTATACAATATATAAAAGATTTGACTGAGTAAAGGAAAAGGAAACATGGTTGCTATAATCCCAGCGGGGCAAAAATTACTAAACTACGTTCCTTATTTACTGGTTCTGATTGATCTTCGTTACGAAGGTAAGTGGTCAGTGCTAACGCTGGTTAAACGAAACCTTTTAATGAGGGTTTTACTTAGAAACTGTAAGTTTGTCATCATGTACAATATTTTGACAAAGTGAATGTAGAAAAGACAGTGAGGAATAAAACATTGGAATGACCCATGGAAACATTGAGATTACACATCTGTCAAGTTCCAGTTTAACAGTAGGCAAGCCTTAAAAATGAATAATGGTGATAAATAGTTGTCTGTGAACTCTTTGTTTAGTTATTGTGGTGTTGTGTATTGTATATTACGTTTAAAACAATAGTTCACCCAAAAATGGAAATTCTCATTCATTCCTACTATTCAGTGCCATTTCAGCTTGGTAAATTTCTATCAAAAAAAGTAAAAATTTCCATGATTTAATAATTTTATCTGAAGAATGGCTTGTTACACTACAAGAAAAATATATTGGTCCAGCTCAGGATATGACTCTTTAATAATTTTGACGAAATTCTTCACCCATGCAAAGGCCACATGTCCACCCTGTTACCGGACATTCTCATCTCAATTAATAAATGTTTTGAATTCACAATTATTGTAATATTTACATTTTCTAAGAGCTAACATGTCCCTCACTATACCCTGCAAATGTATTTTAACTTAATATTCATTAACAAGCATTATCTTGAAAAAAGTTTTTGTATTTTAAGGCACAGTGGTAATTTTAACACATTTCTTTTAGAATAAAAAGACATTTCAATGGAATTTTGCCCCATTTTTAAATTATTTCATTTTACCATTTCATTCAATAAAATTAACCACAAAAATATGCATAACATTTGTTGAACTTATTTTATTAACTTAAACCAACACAGAGGTAACAGGGTGGACAGAGGGGTAACAGGGTGGACATCACACCACACCACTGAACAACAATAAATGTCATCAACTCATTTACCCTGGCACCCCCTGATGAAGAAAGACACATGTCCACATCAACATTCAAACTTAAACATTTTTTAGATAACTTAAAATTCACACTTTTTTGAAGTTCATATGTTTACAGATAACAGTAATAGCAACAGTAAACTACTGAACAAACCAGCATCCCAGGTGCAGCAGACAACGGTGCCATTTCCTGACAAATACATGCATACCATTTAAGCTACTCTTTTCTTGAAGGTATATAACAAATAAATGTATAATAAATAAATGTATAATAAATTAATTATAATACCAATTCAAGCTTTAAACACTTATTTATTTAGCATTTACACCTACTCTGTTACAATATGTCCACCCTGTTACTGTGCAAAACAGTAACAGGGTGGACAGTAACAGGAGGGACATTTTATGCTAAAGTTAGACATTGCTACTCATGTGATGAAAAACAAGCTAGTGCGCAGTGATCACTGAGGAAGATTTTTAACCTGTTTATTAACCATATTTTCAAAATTAAAAACAATTATAAGTTTCCACTATAAATAGGCATAACAGGGTGGACATGAAAAAAGGGTGAATTAAGGAGTGATACTTACTCTGCTTCTTGAAGAGAATTTGCCGCCAAAAAGTATTCAAATTCCTGAGAGTCATGTGATTAGAGTAACAGTCAAGGGGCGTGTTCAGAGGGATTTTCCATCAGAGTAACAGGAGGGACATTCAATTCAGGGACACAACATATTTTAAAGACTTTTAAGCATTAAAAATGTATTACTAACAAAAAGTATATTTTGTTGAGGAATATTATAAATAAGAATATACAACAATATTGAAAAATTTCGAATTTATTAGATTTTTATTACTTATATTTGTGGCTGAATTTATACAAGCTTACTTGGGGACATGGCAGTTTAGTCTACTTGCACTAAAATCAGGGTCAATATTTTTTTAATTAATTAATCCTGGGTACATATTATTGTGTTCTATGGTAAAGGGGGGTTAAGTATTTAAGATGATCATTTAAAAACAAGTATTAGCCCATTTTTACTCAAAATATACCACATTATGTCATGAGGACTCAAATGGCACCGAATGCTAAGAATGACCCATTTACTCACTTTCATGTGTATGACTTTGAATTGAATTATTTCTTGGCTCTGTAGGTCCATACAATGCAATTGAATGGTGGCCAGAACTTTGAAGCTGAAAAAAGCATTTTAAGACAGCATAAAATAAACTGCAGGACTCCAGTGGTTAAATCAGTATCATCAGGAGTGATGTGATTGTGGGAGAAAAAGATCAATATTTAAGTACAATATTTTTTTTTTTTACTATAAATTCTCCTCCCTGCCAGTAGGTGGCAATATATTTAAGAATGTAAATAGCCAAAAACAAAAAAAGAAGAATGTGAAAATGAAAGCAGAGATTTATAGTAAAACATGGCTTAAATGTCTGTTTCTAAGGTGAACTATCCCTTTATTTCTACAGAATTTATAAACACAGAAATATCACTGGAATGGAATAAATTAGTGTTTACTGTGTTCAACTCTGGTGTACTCTTTTCTAGTTTACTCATGTATACTCTACTGTACTGTAGTGTAGTGTAGTGTTGTCAAAAATACCGGTACTCCGGTACCAAGTCGGTACTCAAACAAAAAATTCTTTACGATACCAGAATTTCTGGAGGTACCGGGTCTGCCTGGTACCATACAGAGTCGGGAACTTTCGAACGCTCACAAGCAAAAGAAAACGACAAGCAAAGTAGCTGCTGCTGTGGAGTCTCAACAGAATCTTGTCGAAAAGAAAAGTGGAAAAAGCCAGGTTTGGAAATTCATAGGTTCAGGGAAACATCATAGATCAGCAAAAACCTATTTGTAAACGCCGCTTTTGCAATTTTCTGACGAAAGGAGGAAACACATCAAACTTAATAAAGCACCTGAAAGACAGACACACAGATTTATTCAAGCAACTAAAGCAGGTGAGTTTAAAAGCATATTATCATTTGCATTAGGGCTGAAACGTTTAGTCGACATTATCGACATCGTCGAAAATACAAAATTGACGAGAAAAATGTTAGTTGTTGAATAGTTGTTTGATCTCATTTAACGCAACATGAAATCACAATAAACTAACAATGACGCATGAAAGCAGCAGTTCACACCTGATGGAGGAAGAATTACACAGATTATGCCAGATGCACTCTAAACTTTCACAGTTTATTTTATGTAGATCCCAAATTATTAGGTAATTATAAAAAAAAGTACATTCAGAAGCATGTACCGTTGTGGAATAAGCGGAGGCGGAGCTCTTGAAAGGAAACATCCCGGCGTTACAGCTTAACACTAGAACTACCGGAATTCTATAACTACTAGAATGGCCATAGCGGTCATTCTGACCGTTCATACTAGACTGTACCTTATGTCATTTTTTTCATGTCATATTTACATTAGAAACTTCTATTGAGGTTTTAGAATGAAGCTTCTAATGTCTGTCGTCATGTTTTATGACGTCATCACCCTAAAAAAAATAAAAATCCTTGAACAAAATCCTCAATTTGAATAAAATAGTATAATATGGATTAAATGGAGCACGGAGCGCCAAGCGAACGCAGATAGGCCTACATAATACAATCTTTTTTGTAATATATAATAGTGCTAGACTATACAAAAAAAAAAAAAAAAAATAAAAAATAAATATATATATATATATATATATATATATATATATATATTAGCTGCTAGACTGCCCCGGAAGGTGCGTGCCTCAGCTTTGTGTCCAGCAAGTTTTTTCACCACAGTGAATTTTTGTTTTGAAATTTCTAAATGCCAACAAACATGGATTGAGGCAGAATATTTCGTTAGATAAAAACATGTGAATTTTGGAAATTATTACATCGATCTTTTTTCAAAACATGTTGACTTTTGGACTTTACAACGCTCTGGATTTATTGGAAATGTTTGGACAACACGAATCGGAAACAATCCTATGCAGCCACCACTGGAATAAAAATCCACGAATATATTATATATCTGTTATATTAATAATAAACACCAGGACACGAAATTTAAATTCTAATGAATGTAAAAATTTATTATTTCATCGACAACCACAGAACTTGCTATTGTAGCTGATTACAGATACAAATTTTATTATTTATTTTCTATTATTTTTCTTTTGTAAAATAAAAACAAATCAATACAATAGCTTATAAAAACATCACCAATGTGTATTTCAATGCATAGTAAAAACTTTACATGTATGAAACGCATATAGACCTAACCCAAAATGGCCAAAACAGTTAATAAAGAATACGAACATTCACTAAACTGTGGGAAAACAAACTGATTTAGAAAGCAATATTTGTTTTACTTAAGCAAAAATATCATGCTGTAAAACTATAATGAAAATATTATGCTGTAAAACTATAATGAAAATATTATGCTGTAAAATCATTATGAATGAATTCTCCTGAAAGTGGGCTCACTTGAACAAGGCATCTGGTTGTTATGGGGGCAAACACCGCACATCATTCACTGACGCTTGTGGATCGATTACTCACAGTCAACACAGGTACTCTCTACCTTCCATGTACAGCTCCCACACACTACCTTTTGACATTTGTCACAAGTGTCCTTAGTTTTGTTTTTCTTGCAGTTTCTCCACACTTGGCACTGCCTTCCCCTCTCCATTATCAGCTGCTCCTGCCTGGGTCCTCGCACCATCAGCTGTGTGGCTTTTGCTCTCATATGACCGTATGTGAAGTTCATTTGCCTGTCGCAATTTGAAGATCCTCTGCGACATTCTCTCATTTTTGCATTCCTTGAACATGATGGAAGCATTTATCGCAGCCAGGTCAAGGATATTATAATACACAGCCACTGTCCATCTACATGTGGGTGCGTTCACATAGTATTTCCTCGCCATTTGATCTCATCTACTCCGAACTTGGTTCTGTTGTAGTATGTGATTGTCTCTGGTTTAGCCTTTTGGCCACTTGTGATGGCAACAGCTGTGTGGACAGTGCTTTCCTTCTTTTGCACTGATAGACTGTGAGCGTTACATTGTCACTTCTCAGCACCTCCGTGGTGAACAGCACCCTTTGTTCCTTTACGTAGCAAACGCAGAAATGCGTGTGGTCAAAATGACCGTTATGGCCATTCAAGTTAGAAACACTCAGAACTCTTTTTTTTTGTTTTGAAATTTTTATAAAATAACAATGTTAGAATAAAATATACACACATTTAAGAAAAGTCATTGTCCTATGGTTATATGGGTTTTATTTCAACAAAGTTATTACATTGCAAAATGTAAAAACGGTCAAAATGACCTCCGTGGTAGTTCTAGTGTTAAATGCAGTAAAATTTTATGCGTTATAGCTTTATTAAAGTTCAAATAATACAGAAGCAGATCATGTTAATAACTATAAACTCAGAAACTGGCATTTCTCTGTGTGGTAAGTGCCTCTTCTATAAGTTGTGTGAATGTCCCAATCTAAGGGGGAGAGATTGAAACTGCACCCGGTTGAGAGAGGCTCTGCCTCGGGGATGCTCATCCCTCGAGCGTGCTTGCTTAATGCAGCTAGATTAGAACTTATTTAATCATAATATCTATAAATATATGTCCATATGCATTTCTTATCATGAAGAAAAATGGCAAAATGCAGCTTTATTAATAAGAGAGCACTTTGCACTTTAGTTTGGAAATTGTTTTTTATTCATTCTATTGTATGCTTGTTTATTTAGTTGTTTTTTTTTTTTTTAGTACTTGGTAAAACTTTTAATTAAAAGTTGCAAAAGTTGAAGAAAATCTTATATAAGTGTTCAAAAATACTTTAAGCATACATTGTTCAGTTTTGTTATAAAAATAATATATTTAAATGAAAGTGTTGCTCAATGGCATATTTTTGTTCTTAGATCTGCTGCTAATGTTTTGTAGACTTTGTTATAAAAGAGTTTTGTTTAATAACCTGTTTTTGTGTTTTGCTTTGGTACTGAAAATGGTATCGAGTACCGTGAAATTTCACTGGTATTGGTACCGACTACTGAAATTTTGGTAACGTGACAACACTAGTGTAGTGTAGTATACTGTAGTACTATAGTGTGTTTTGATTGATTGAGGCATACTGTACCCCTCTAACTCTACTCTAATATACTATAATCTGTACTGCAGTGCAATGTACTAAACATGACTTTAATGTACTTTACTGGAATGTACTCTAATCTAGTGTAATTTTAAAGAAAGTAATGATGGAGGCATATTAGCCTATATAATACTAACTACACTTGTTTACTCTAGATACTTTTTATAAGATATTATCCATTCCAGATGTCAAACTCAATTTGTTTTTCATGCAATGATTTTCAGGAGTTAATGCTGGGAAGGATAGTGGTGTTGAAAATCATCTGGAGATAGGGAAGAAGCTTCTGGCCGCTGGACAACTGGCTGATGCTCTGTCCCACTTCCATGCTGCTGTTGGTGAGTTTGGATCACCCAAATCTATTTGGTGCAACAAAGCTTTTATACATGACAACCTAAATGTGATATTGTGTGTAGTGGGGAATGATGCATGCATGCATTGATATAATGTTTTTCTAGATTTATTTATATGCTTTTTTTTTTTTACATAATCAGATGGAGACCCCCAAAATTACATGGCTTACTATAGAAGAGCAACTGTGTTCCTAGCCATGGGAAAATCTAAATCTGCACTACCAGACCTTAGCAAAGTCATTGAACTTAAACCAGACTTCACATCGGTGAGTTCTGCTCCTCACAGAATCACTTGACACTGTGTTAAAACTGAATAAGATCTATCAAAACCTGTTCCTTCTTAATCCAAAGGCGAGGCTTCAGAGAGGCAGCCTACTGCTAAAACACGGCAAACTCGATGAAGCAGAAAGTGATTTCAAAAAAGTGGTGAGTGACATTTGGATATCATTGCCATATATTTTCTAAAACAACTTCTTATTAATATTTTCAAAATCTGGAGCAGGTCTGTAAAAGCACGGACAGCTTTAACAATTATTACAGTGCTTTCTAAATCACATATGAACATTTCAATTATGGAACTTATGAGGAAATGCAATATTTATTTTCTCCCTAATAAGTCTTCCCGAAGTGCCCCAGGTCTAATTAAGCACTCAAAATGTCTATGTTTTCCCTCTTTGGAGAATTCTCAGTTGAGTCAATCAGTGCCTCATATTCCCAGCCTGATACCCCAAAGGCTTAATTTCACCTGCACACTTTAAATGAGCATACAGGACTCTTCTATTCTAATTCACAGTTGAAATTCGTGGCAATTTAGAATTGTGGTAAAACTATATATATATATATAGTTTAATTAGTTTTATATACACTTAGATATCTGTTTTCTTAAGGATGATACAGTTGAAAAAAAATATAAACAAGATATTATAATAGAGGACTTCATCTTTAATATTAAAAAAAAAAACAAATCTCTCTCTAATCCAGCTCAAATCAAACCCAAGCAGCAGGGAAGAGCAGGAGGCGAAGAGCCAGCTGAAGAAATCTGATGAAATTCAGAGATTGGTGGCTCAGGCTCAGAACGATTTCAACCGCAAAGAATACAGCTCAGCCGCATCACACCTTGACATCATAATCGAAGTGAGTTTACCTGGATTAAGTTCCTCCCTTTAGCAGCACAATTGTTTTTTATTGAATTTAGAAGTGCATATTTACTGTAGGTAATCCATCTTTCTATTTTTTTTTGTCTTTGTGCATACAGAAAGGATTGTTTGTGCTCTATAAGAGGTTTTGTCATGTTAGTTTGCCTTATTGAAACTAGATCACAAGCAGTTAAAATCAATGCAAATATCATCTTAATTGCCAATAATGAAGGATTGTTTACAATACTACCATGGATTACTGTTATCAAGTCACTTTTATTTGCCTGTCATCTTCTCAGACATGTGTGTGGGATGTGGACTCCAGAGAGATGCGGGCTGAGTGTTTCATTCAGTTGGGTGATATGGGCAAAGCCATCAGTGACCTCAAAGCTGCTTCAAAATTAAAAAGCGACAACACTCAGGCTTTCTACAAGCTAAGCACCACCTATTACAACCTGGGAGACCATGAGATGTCCCTCAAGTAAGATTTTACATATGGTTATTAATGCATTTAAGTCTGAATGGAATCTTGAAGTGCTACAAAAGAATACTAATGCTATGTTTGTAATGCTGTAGTGTACTGTTTATTACATACTGTGTGGTCTATACAATATATTGCCTACTACGTTTAAAATGTTTTATGTGAAACAGTACTCCAAGTTAAATGTTTTAAACAGAAGTAGTATACTACAGAGTTGTCACATCTCCTGCAGTTTACATGTTGGAGATAAATATGGTTATTTTGCATTTTTAATAAAATTGTATTACTTCTGGTTCTTTGATCACACTAGAAATGGAAGGTTGAGTGCAGTTTATTGTATTGTGGAATACATTATTGAGGTTGACGGATGGTGGATTTTGCCGATAATAATTAAGGAATATTCCATGTTCAATGCAAGATAAGCTCAATCGAAAGCATGTTTGGCACAATGTTGATAACAACAGAAAATAATTTTGACACGTCCCTCCTTTTCTTAAAAAAATAAAGAGCAAAAATTGAGGTTACAGTGAGGCACTTGCAATGGAAGTGAATGGGGCCAATTTCTGGAGGGGTTAAAGGCAGAAATGTTAAGCTTATAATTTTATGAAAGCACTTGCATTAATTCTTCTGTTAAAACTCATATATTATTTGAACCTTAGTTGTTGAAATCATAATTTTACAGTCATTTTAGGGTTTGTTGACATTACATTGTCATGGCAACAAAGTTTTAAAATTAGCTATATCTTTACACAGAAAAGAGTAGTAAGTGATTTTATCACATTAAAATCATGTTAATATGCATATTGTGTACGTCTTGTGGCTATATTTTGAAACAGTGTGTATTTTAATGTTTGTGGATTGCCCACCATTCATCTCCAATGTAAGTGTAAATGTAACCCAGGTTTTTGCTTTTTTTAACGAAAAGGAAGGACGAGTCCAAATATCTTTTTGTGGTAATCAACATAATGTCAAAAATGTTGTCGATTGAGCTTAACTTGTATTGTACCCGGAATATTCCTTTAAGGTAGTGGGAAAGGCCAATAATAATAACCAAATAATTGGCTGACATTTTAAAGTGGATTTAGAGAGTGTTACAAATGTTCTTATTCTTTACTTACTATGACATAGACTACGTTTACATGCACTTAAGAAAACTTTTTTTCAGGGTTTTTGCTGAAAGCGGCATAAATAGTATAAATGAGAATGGCTATTTCCTTATGATCTTTAAGGGATTAAGAGAAAGTTGTTTAACATACCTAGGTTTCTCCCAGAGAAAGCTGCTTTTGTGACCATGTAAACACATATGCTGCGTTCTAACAGGTTTTTGAGGAGCGCCATGTGAATGGAACAGGTAGAAGAACAAACATCATAGGATAGAGCCCAACAACAATTAAACAAAACATTTCTGGGTGTACAGTGGGAAAAGTACATATATACCCATTTATAAACACCACAAAAATATGCGCTCATATATTGACAGTGTTGTGGCAAAAAATTATCAACCAACCATTATCACTGCGTAAGAGACACTCTGACTCAAACAGTCTTTTAAAATAATTTATTCTTGCAAGAAGGACCCGGTCATTACACAGGAGTTGATCTGTGCCATGAGTGGGACCTAGAGGGGAGGGCTGACTTGTATTTTATACTCTTTTATCCCAAGGTTTCTCAACAAAAGCAGATCCTCCCCCTCTGCATCCCTCAGACACAGAGGCATTCCCCTGCAATGACTATTACTGATCAATGAGTATCAAAATTTCTACAACAATTCCCCGCTTTTTATCATTCAGATTACTCAATCACAATAATAAACAATAAGACAAATTTTAAGTCATACCATCACACTTACACTCTTCATCTCTGATTTTCGCATAAATGATCACTCTCTTAAACATTTGTGAAATAACATTTGGAAAAATAAAAAGCTTAGGCTGTTTTTTGTGGGGATAGTCCCATAAGTATTAGCAAGCAAAGACTTTATCTGAAGCCGGGCTAAATGAGTAAACACTGTTACTGCACGTCTGACATAAAATCAGACCCTCAGACACTTCAGTATAAACAAGAAATAGTGTAAAGATTAAGTAGGAAAAAACACATCAATTTAACACTTTGGTTATGTCAGCAGGCTGTAAAAAAATACAAAGAATAAAGTATAATAAAATCCCTCATTTCAAACCCTCTCCTTGTACGTCATCTCGTAACAGTGATGACAGCTGCTTACAACCCTCTTTACATATCAAAACATTCTCAGAAAGAAAAGACATACCTCATTTTAACACATTTCACAGTAGCTCTCGCTACTTGTATCATCATATTTGTGTTCATCATCCTCTGGATGTACTGTAATTTTACCATTTGAACAGACACCCCTGCTTTAACCAGTCTCTGTACTGAACTGGAAACACCCGTTATGATGCATGGTAAACATAACAATATTAACAGTCCTACCACCGCAATTGGCAACACAGTTTGAATCAGCCAATACCCCCATCCTCCCCAGAGATTCATAAACCAAGTAACCCCTGTACTCTCAATATGTTCTGGCTCCTGTACGGCTTTTCTCATGTGTTCAATTACATTCGTGATGTTGTCACTGTAATCTGGAATATTGAAACAACAAGACATTCCCAACATTTTGCAAACTCCCCTTTCTCTGCAGTTAACATATCAAGAACCAACCTGTTTTGAATCTCTTAACTATTTCATTTCATCATTGTTAAAGCATTTTCTGTGCTATTAGCTATTGTTAATACTTTCCATGCTAGCCCATTTATCTTAGTAATTGTTACCGTTGTACCCACATTCATCAAAGCTTGATAAAAACACCCTGACTAGTTATTTGGCATCCGATGAAATGCCCTGTTGCCACACACCCACACTGCTGCAGGTGAAATTTCATGTGGCTTGCTGAATGGGCATGTGAAGTTGACTTCTTTGTCGTTGATGACGGCTGTACAATTGTCCGCTGTTCTGTCCTTCACGTTGATTCTGACCCTGCAGTCAGACATCCTGCTTTAATTCTTTTCAGTTCGTACCTTTTCACGATGATTACTGCTTGTGACCACACGATGGGGTCCACTCTGCACACAGGCCGTGTTATCCTCTGTGGTTGGCCTTGCGCTTCCACTGATAGTGGTACTTATGCTACGTTCACACCGGACGCGAATAGCGCGTCAAATTCGCGCCTACCGCGTCTAGTTATACGCTTGAACACTTTGAATTATGGCAAGCCGAAGTGTTCACAAACGCCTGGCCAGGCGTCCGATTGCACATTGACACGTCAAAAGCGTGCGTTCGACAGCCAAACGCGCGTCAAAAGCGTGCGTTTTTGCCATAAAAAGCGCGCGGTTTTTGCATCAAAGCGCGCGTCAGGAACGCGCGTTTGGCTGTCAGAACGCACGCTTTTGACGTGCGCTTTGGGGGTCACCGAAAACGCACGCTTTTGACGCGCGTTTATCATAACAAAAATGGGCGTCGAAAACGTGTGTTTCGAGTAGGACGTTATGAACGTGTAAACAGGTAAACCACACAGGCAGTGCCAGCGTGTGTGAAGTGTTCATACAGGCGAAAAGAACGTGCTCGTTCATTTAGTGTTCTCTGAATCGCAAGTCGAAAGCGTGTGATGTCTTATGTCCCGGTTTCTTGTATTGTCATTAAACCCAAGGTAAACAGCATGGCATTATCGATGGCAAATTTGACAGAGGAGAGGATTATAATTGGTGAGTTATTATAATCCAGTATAGTTATCATTTAGGTAAAAAGAAAACTGCACTTCTACAACATTTATTGATTTTTGCTCATGTTAATTTCAACGTTTACTAATGATTATTAAAATAAATAGTTGTATTTGTTAACATTACTTACGCACTGCTGAACTATCAGGGTACTAAAAGGGTACACGTCTCAGATTATTAAATAAGTAAAACAAAGTTGTAAAAGTAAAGTTTAAAAAGGTTATAGAAGTCTATGAAAATTGTAAAAAATATATATAAAATACATATTGTTGTATTATTATATAATATATATATTTACAATACATTTTCAACTCTAAAACTTCAAGAAAACCAATGCTAAATATCTGAACAAGTTCTGGGCCAGATTTT
>NC_068289.1:25992978-26027118 GCF_025860055.1 Xyrauchen texanus
TCACTCAAAGTGCAAAACTACATACTAAATCTCCAAAACCATCAGCTATTTCTCAGCCTTTGACTCAGTTTTCAATTGCATAAAACACTTTTTTCAAAACACTACACACAATTATCTACCTAAAACACAAACATCTAACAGGAAGTGACTTGCTTTCCTTTTACAAACACAACCAATCAAAATGCTACACTTATTCATCAGGTCACACACACACTCCTCACATGTGCAAACACTAATTGCTTCACTGATCACTAACCAATCACTGCTTTACTGTAATATAGGCCTATAAATAGGTCAAAGGTCAGATTACCAGTTTTGAACAATGGATTCCTGGGACCCCACACACACACACAATTGTGTTCTTTACTGTATTCTAAAGAATATACTTTTGGTTTATATATGTTTATGGTTTTGTTGTATGCTACTGTACAACAACAGTAATGTTTGTTTACAACATTACAACAACAGTGTACTTGTAACATACCTCTCAGCTGAGTACTGTACTTTCACTGTAGAACATTGTATTGAAATGTAGATATAAGTCTATGAAATACCAAAGAGCTTTAGATTTAGAGCAACAGTGTTTACATGATATATCCAAAAAATGCACTATTATGAAAGAAGTGTTTGTCAATTGATGCAAATGCTTCATTCTGACTTGTGTTTATGGCATTTTGAATGCAGTGTTACATTTTGAAGGAGATGCGAGTCATTTTGCATTTTGTGTGTGCAGTTTCGGGAATTGTGTGTAGAGTTTGTCTCCTAATTGGTTTCAATACAATTCCCCAAAAATCACAGTGTATTAAAAAAAAAAAAAAAATTAAACATAAAATGTAAAAAAATAATTAACTTTTAATAGCAATACTTTTCACACAATTCAAAGAATTGTCCCCGTGGGACACTTGTCATTCTACATTTATAACAATTATATCTTAGTCTAAACCAAAGTAATCTTGACTACATATCAGACTCTGTTATTCATATTTGAAGACTAATTATCAAAATAAATGACAGCAAAAGATAAATAACAATAGATTCTTCATTTGTGATGTGCAGTCAAACTATAACACGCGCTTTGATTATTTCCGTTCATTTTTATGTGTTTTAAAGATTGAATTCAAATAAATCAAATATTAACATTACTGCCTAACTATTTCTGAATAGGATGTCTACTTCATAAATATTTGGAATAGTATGGAAATATAAGGTTCAGGGGCCTCATTTATAAATTTGCTTCAGAAGTGGCGTACGGATGAAACATAGGACGTGCGTACGCACATACATATTCGGATTTATAAAACCGTGCGCACGCACATCCTACGTAGTTTTCCCTTAATAAATCACAATCAATTCTAAATGTAGCGCAGCTTTTGCGGCTTCATGTCACGCCCATAGTTGCCCATAAATAGTCCGTGAAACGCCCACAAGTTAATATTCATCGATTGCGAAACCATGGCAAACACAGAGAGGAAAACCAAGACACATAACTTCACTCAATGTGAAGTAGAAATTATCGTTGGCGAGGTGGGAAAAAAAATGGAGTAAATTGTTAAATGTAATTTTTTTTCTCCATGTTGATTATGAAAAGTTAACAACGAGAGTGAGATAGGAGGCGCAATATATCGGGAGACATGAAGTTGGTCAGATCACTTAATTAAGTTTGTTTTGTAGAAAGCCTTTATTTAAAGTGAATTTCGTTTTGTTTAAATTGTATATTAATTTTAATCAAATTTTCATCAACCAATTGCCTGGATTTAATAAATAAGAAGCAAATATAGCAGACAATAGGCCTATGACATGGAGGCGCCGGCGCGTCACTTGCATTGCACATGAACTGTCTGGAGCGCATCTCATCATAAATTAACCGAAATTCAGCGTATATGTCACAGACATCAGAAATATATCTAGAAAGCCTGAAATGTCTTTAAACGAAACAATTCAAATCGAAAAGTAATAGACTACCGGTACTCTATGTAATCCATTATGTGCATTTCTCTCCTACGGAGACGGCGATTGTCAACTTCACCTTTGCAGCCGCTACTAGTTTATTAATAAAAATCAATGCACTCATGTCACCGGATTTACAAAGGCATCTTGCTTGATGCACGCACACATATTATGTCGAAATAACGAGATATTATGTTGAAATAACATTATTAATAATAATAATACATATTTAAGAATATTTGATTGAATGCTGAATGTTGTGCTTGTTCAATTTAATAAAATTGAAGCTTTAATTATGATAATTAAAATAATTGATATATATATATATACCCGTGGGACACTTGCCATTCTACATTATAACATAACTATAACACGCGCTTTGATTCTTTCCGTACATTTGGGGGTTTTAGAGATTTAATTGAAATCAAATATTAACATTACTGCCCTAACTATTAGGATATCTACTTCATAAATATTTGGAATAGTATGGAAATATAAGGTTCAGAACTAAAAACATATATGGAAATCGAAGAGTCATGGGTGGAGTCTGGATGTCATCTAGTGGAAAAGATTGGTACTGCACACACAAATATTTTTTCCCTAAAGTTCATTTGAGACATCAGCCTAAAATCTGGCCCAGAACTTGTTCAGATATTTAGCATTGGTTTTCTTGAAGTTTTAGAGTTGAAAATGTATTGTAAATATATATATTATATAATAATACAACAATATGTATTTTATATATATTTTTACAATTTTCATAGACTTCTATAACCTTTTTAAACTTTACTTTTACAACTTTGTTTTACTTATTTAATAATCTGAGACGTGTACCCTTTTAGTACCCTGATAGTTCGCAGTGCGTAAGTAATGTTAACAAATACAACTATTTATTTTAATAATCATTAGTAAACGTTGAAATTAACATGAGCAAAAATCAATAAATGTTGTAGAAGTGCAGTTTTCTTTTTTACCTAAATGATAACTATACTGGATTATAATAACTCACCAATTATAATCCTCTCCTCTGTCAAATTTGCCATCGATAATGCCATGCTGTTTACCTTGGGTTTAATGACAATACAAGAAACCGGGACATAAGACATCACACGCTTTCGACTTGCGATTCAGAGAACACTAAATGAACGAGCACGTTCTTTTCGCCTGTATGAACACTTCACACACGCTGGCACTGCCTGTGTGGTTTACCTGTTTACACGTTCATAACGTCCTACTCGAAACACACGTTTTCGACGCCCATTTTTGTTATGATAAACGCGCGTCAAAAGCGTGCGTTTTCGGTGACTCCAAAGCGCACGTCAAAAGCGTGCGTTCTGACAGCCAAACGCGCGTTCCTGACGCGCGCTTTGATGCTAAAAACCGCGCGCTTTTTATGGCAAAAACGCACGCTTTTGACGCGCGTTTGGCTGTCTAACGCACGCTTTTGACGTGTCAATGTGCAATCGGACGCCTGGCCAGGCGTTTGTGAACACTTCGGCTTGCCATAATTCAAAGTGTTCAAGCGTATAACTAGACGCGGTAGGCGCGAATTTGACGCGCTATTCGCGTCCGGTGTGAACGTAGCATAAGTACCACTATCAGTGGAAGCGCAAGGCCAACCACAGAGGATAACACGGCCTGTGTGCAGAGTGGACCCCATCGTGTGGTCACAAGCAGTAATCATCGTGAAAAGGTACGAACTGAAAAGAATTAAAGCAGGATGTCTGACTGCAGGGTCAGAATCAACGTGAAGGACAGAACAGCGGACAATTGTACAGCCGTCATCAACGACAAAGAAGTCAACTTCACATGCCCATTCAGCAAGCCACATGAAATTTCACCTGCAGCAGTGTGGGTGTGTGGCAACAGGGCATTTCATCGGATGCCAAATAACTAGTCAGGGTGTTTTTATCAAGCTTTGATGAATGTGGGTACAACGGTAACAATTACTAAGATAAATGGGCTAGCATGGAAAGTATTAACAATAGCTAATAGCACAGAAAATGCTTTAACAATGATGAAATGAAATAGTTAAGAGATTCAAAACAGGTTGGTTCTTGATATGTTAACTGCAGAGAAAGGGGAGTTTGCAAAATGTTGGGAATGTCTTGTTGTTTCAATATTCCAGATTACAGTGACAACATCACGAATGTAATTGAACACATGAGAAAAGCCGTACAGGAGCCAGAACATATTGAGAGTACAGGGGTTACTTGGTTTATGAATCTCTGGGGAGGATGGGGGTATTGGCTGATTCAAACTGTGTTGCCAATTGCGGTGGTAGGACTGTTAATATTGTTATGTTTACCATGCATCATAACGGGTGTTTCCAGTTCAGTACAGAGACTGGTTAAAGCAGGGGTGTCTGTTCAAATGGTAAAATTACAGTACATCCAGAGGATGATGAACACAAATATGATGATACAAGTAGCGAGAGCTACTGTGAAATGTGTTAAAATGAGGTATGTCTTTTCTTTCTGAGAATGTTTTGATATGTAAAGAGGGTTGTAAGCAGCTGTCATCACTGTTACGAGATGACGTACAAGGAGAGGGTTTGAAATGAGGGATTTTATTATACTTTATTCTTTGTATTTTTTTACAGCCTGCTGACATAACCAAAGTGTTAAATTGATGTGTTTTTTCCTACTTAATCTTTACACTATTTCTTGTTTATACTGAAGTGTCTGAGGGTCTGATTTTATGTCAGACGTGCAGTAACAGTGTTTACTCATTTAGCCCGGCTTCAGATAAAGTCTTTGCTTGCTAATACTTATGGGACTATCCCCACAAAAAACAGCCTAAGCTTTTTATTTTTCCAAATGTTATTTCACAAATGTTTAAGAGAGTGATCATTTATGCGAAAATCAGAGATGAAGAGTGTAAGTGTGATGGTATGACTTAAAATTTGTCTTATTGTTTATTATTGTGATTGAGAACGCGCGCTTTTTATGGCAAAAACGCACGCTTTTGACGCGCGTTTGGCTGTCGAACGCACGCTTTTGACGCACGTTTGGCTGTCGAACGCGCGTCAAAAGCGTGCGTTTTCTGTGTGCACAAAGCGCACGTTAAGAACGCGCGCTTTTATGGCAAAAACGCACGCTTTTGACGCGCGTTTGGCTGTCGAATGCACGCTTTTGACGTGTCAATTTGCAATCGGACGCCTGGCCAGGCGTTTGTGAACACTTCGGCTTGCCATATTGAATCCATTCGCGCGTCAAGAGCGAAATTGACGCGCGTAAAAAACAAAAGTTTGAAGCGAAATTTACGCGCGTCGGAGGCGAAATCCGATGACGGCCATCTTTTTACAAGATGGCTGATGTTGATCGAGCATTCGTGGAGCGAGTCACCGCTCTGTATTTGCTCTGGAGAGCAGAACAGCGGCGTATGGGTCGTCGTCGCCGTACTTGGGTCCACCAGCGAGGGGCGCGGGACATGCTGGAGAGGAGCCACTGCCAGGTCTGGGTCGGGTTGCGGCCAACAACTCCTCCAGAGAGGCACTCCGGGTGAGGGATGTCTTCATGGCACACTTCTCGGCGGAGGGAGCAGTACCATGGCAGCCGACGGAGTAGCGTTTTAAGTCCTCATCATGACTTCCCCACAACGGCTCTTTTAAGAGCCACCCACATATGGCGTTATATATGTGCCTCATTCCTGAGCGAGTAATTGTAAGTTTTGAGCACAGAGAACTATATTTTGCAAGCACATTGCATTATATTTTGAACAGAAATTAACAATCGCAAATAAAAAAATCGTTTGAGCAAAGAAAAACGATTCCGTGCTCAATAAATGTATTTGCTATTATCCATATTAACGTGCAATAATAACCCTCTCACGCAGTTTACTCAGGTGCTCTCACAAATTTATTCTCTGCGCTCTGTCAAGTCCCTCTCTCTCTCTCTCTCGCTCAACCTCTTAATTCTGTGCGCGCTCAACTCTTCAAACACACGCGCGCTCAACTCTTCAAACACGCGCGCTCAACTCTTCACACACACGCTCGCTCAACTTGCAACAGCGTTACAAGTGTGCCACAAAATCAACCAATCGGTAAAGTAAAGGTCAATTGTGATTGGCTGTTGGTCTCCAATCACCACGCAGCACAAAGTAGACGAAAAATTTATTTTATGGATAGATGTCTTCTCTAGCCACCATCAAACATGACAGAGTCAAATGGTGAAAACTGCAACAATATGCCACAACGTCAGGTGAGTTAGTAATTTCTAGTTTTATGATGTTATGGTTTTCTATGCCTTTGATGAAACCCTGCTATTACAGATACAAATTTTATTATTTATATTAAATTATTCTCCTAAAAGGGAGCCTCCTTTTTTGTTCAAGTGAGCCCACTTTTAGGTGAATTCGTTCAGAATGATTTTACAGCATACTATTTTCATTATAGTTTTACAGCATGATATTTTTGCTCACTGTAAAACAAATATTGCTTTCTAAATCAGTTTTCCCACAGTTTAGCGAATGTTCATATTCTTTATTAACCGCTTTG
This sequence comes from Xyrauchen texanus, assembly GCF_025860055.1. Classification (NCBI taxonomy): domain Eukaryota; kingdom Metazoa; phylum Chordata; class Actinopteri; order Cypriniformes; family Catostomidae; genus Xyrauchen; species Xyrauchen texanus. The sequence goes on from NC_068289.1 coordinate 25,999,424, forward strand.
GCCATTTTGGGTTAGGCCTATATGTGTTTCATACATGTCTAAGGTTTTTACTATGCATTGAAATACACTTTGGTGATGTTTTTATAAGCTATTGTATTGATTTGTTTTTATTTTACAAAGAGAATAATTTAATATAAATAATCAAATTTGCATCTGTAATTAGCTACAATAGCAAGTTCTGTGGTTGTCGATGAACTAATACATTTTCACATTTATTAGAATTAAAATTTCGTGTCCTGGTGTTTATTATTAATATAACAGATTAATTTATTCATGGATTTTGATTCCAGTGGCGGCTGCATAGGATTGTTTCCAATTTCCAATAACTCCAGAGCGTTGTAAAGTCCAAAAGTCAACATGTTTTGTAAAAGGATAGATGTAATAATTTCCAAAATTCACAACATGTTTTTATCTAACTAAATATTCGCACTCAATCCATGTTTGTTGGCGTTTAGACTTTCGAAAACATTTTCACTGTGGTGGAAAAAACTTGCTGTACACAAAGCGAGGCGCGCACCTTCCGGGGTAGCAGCTAATATATAATATATATATAGGCCTATGTATTTATATAGTCTAGCATATATATTACAAAAAAAGATCGTATTATGTAGGACTATCTGTGTTCGCTTGGCGCTCCATTTGATCCATATTATTCTATTTTATTCAATAAATTTTTAGGGTGATGACGCCATAAAATATGACGACAGACATTAGAAGCTTCATTCTAAAACCTCAATAGAAGTTTCGAATGTAAATATGACATGACATTTTGGTACAGTCTAGTATGAACGGTCAGAATGACCGCTATGGCCATTCTAGTAGTTATAGAATTCCGGTAGTTCTCGTGTAATTAGTGTCCTTTGGAAGATCAAAGCGTGTCTCAGCCATGACAGTATTACAAATGTCATAGACAGTAATGTCTTTGTATTGAAGGCCAAGTTTAAAATATATCTCTATAAATTCATGCGCATCCAGCTAAAATAGAGCTCCTGGCAGGATTTTGAGGGATCTCATTAATTCAGAAAAACAGAGCAAAAACTTTTCTTTCCATGAAAAATTATCTTGTAATTCTGAGATAATTAAGTCGTTAATTCAGAAAAACAGAGTAGATTTTTTTTTCTCAAGTGAATGCAATACGCTTCCGTAGATAATAGCAGGGTTTAATCAAAGGCATAGAAAACCATAACATCATAAAACTAGAAATTACTAACTCACCTGACGTTGTGGCATATTGTTGCAGTTTTCACCATTGGACTCTGTCATGTTTGATGGTGGCTAGAGAAGACATCTATCCATAAAATAAATTTTTCGTCTACTTTGTGCTGCGTGGTGATTGGAGACCAACAGCCAATCACAATTGACCTTTACTTTTCCGATTGGTTGATTTTGTGGCACACTTGTAACGCTGTTGCAAGTTGAGCGCGCGTGTTTGAAGAGTTGAGCGCGCGTGTGTCAAGAGTTGAGCGCGCGTGTGTGTGTCAAGAGTTGAGCGCGCGTGTGTGTGTCAAGAGTTGAGCGCGCGTGTGTGTCAAGAGTTGAGCGCGCACAGAATTAAGAGGTTGAGCGAGAGAGAGAGAGAGGGACTTGACAGAGCGCAGAGAATAAATTTGTGAGAGCATCTGAGTAAACTGCGTGAGAGGGTTATTATTGCACGTTAATATGGATAATAGCAAATACATTTATTGAGCACGGAATCGTTTTTTCTTTGCTCAAACGATTTTTTTATTTGCGATTGTTAATTTCTGTTCAAAATATAATGCAATGTGCTTGCAAAATATAGTTATCTGTGCTCAAAACTTACAATTACTCGCTCAGGAATGAGGCACATATATAACGCCATACCCACAAACCTATAAAGAGCTAAACTATCTAAAAATAGTCCATTATTATTATATTTTGTATTTTTTTTCCCAGGTTGTCAGCCCCAGTTCCAGGATGTCAGGTCCACAACATGCACATTTATTAAGTTGAGACTTTTTAAAAATGTCAGGTTTTCCATGGTAGTATATCAGGTTAAATTATTTATTTATTTTTGTTTTGATGATAAATGGAGCCAGCCTCCAAAAGTAATTAACCTGTCCTGTGTTTTTTTTCCTTATTCAACACTGTCCAGACACTAATGTTGGTTGTCTTTACATTCCAATAATAATGAAAGTTTACGTCACTTTACCTCCTGAGTGACAGCAGGCAGCTAGGCTCCTGATTGGTTAACGCGGCGCAAATTGACGCCAAAGTTCAGATTTTTCAACTCGGGCGGCAGACGCGAATTCGCGTCAAACGCGTGAATGCACAAAATGCACCATTCGCGCGTAACGCGCCAGACGCTCAATTCGCGCCATTCGCGCGAACGAGGCGTATTCGCGTCTGCCGCGCTCTACGCCTCATTCGCGCCGCAGGAATTTTTTACGCGCGTAACGCGTCTTTGCATTGACTTAACATTGAAATCACTCACGCCTGACGCGCTATTCGCGTCCGGTGTGAACGCAGCATAAGTGTTCAGACTTTACTTCGGCGTTTATTAACATTCACTCTGAACAATCTCTTCCTGTTGCTGATTCTCCTGCAATGGTTGGCATGAACCCACGTAGCTCTCTCTGCGACCTTCACTGGCGTGTGAGTCGTTAGTAGCACTTGGAATGGTGCCAGCCAACTTTTCGCCTTCCAGCTCTTTCTCATCAGGTCATGAATAACAACGAAATCGCCAGGCCTGATCTTATGCAACTTTTCACCTGAACACAAACATTGGACAACAGAGAAGACATTTCTTTGCAATAATTCAAAATGTCATTCTCACACAGATCTGTCGATGGCAGCCTTTGTCCACCCCTTTCTATTCCCATGAATGGTGGTCTACCAAAGAGTATTTCAAATGGACTTAAATTTGTTTTGACTCTTTTCCTCATTCTGGTGTACGTCAACACAATTGGGATTGCTTTAACCCATGTGAGCCCAGTTTCCTCACAGCACTTAGCCAATTTGTTCTTGATTGTTTGATTCTCCCTCTCAATAACTGCAGTGTGTTCTCATGTCAATTCCCAAAAACTGACCCCACCTGCTTTATTGCTTCATTGACAAAGTGTGTCCCATTGTCCGAGCTGATTTTCCTTGGAATTCCCCATCTCGGAACAATCTCGGTTAAAAGAGCCTTTGCTACTGCTGCCGAGTCTTGTTTCGAGGTTGGGAAGGCCTCAACCCATTTGGACCACATGTCAACCATCACCAGGCAGTATTTCTGTTTCCCACAAGGGGTTAACTCGATGAAATCCATCATCAGATACTCAAAAGGCCCCCCTGATGGTGGTTGAGATACTATAGGTGTTTTTATCCCTCTTGCCACGTTATGTGTGTTACAAATGACACATCTTTTGCAAAAATTTTCAGCAAACCACAATTCTTTAATTTGTGCAACCATCCCCTCTTTTGATACATGGTCTAACACATGTATCAACTTTCCATAATGAGGAAAGAAGTGTTTGGGTAAACAAAGCATGCCATCACAGCTCATCCACACATTCTCCTTAGAGCTACAGCCAGCTGCCTTCCATCGGGTTTTCTCCTTGCCTGTGGAAAAAGTTTGCATGCTCGATAAACAAGAAATGTTGAGGTTATTGTCAGATATCAAAGCACATGTAGTCTCTTTTGTCTCCATCGCTGCCGCGGCCTTCGCTGCCGCGTCTGCTCGTGCGTTTCCTGTTGAGACTGAACTGTTATCATTAGTGTGCGCTGTGCATTTGCAAATCGTGACCTTGTCTGGTAAAAGAATGGCCTCCAAAAGCTCAGACACAAGAGACGCATTTAATATTGGACGACCATCTGACTTCAGAAATTTTCTGTGCTTCCATAAAGCACCAAAATCGTGTGTTACCCCAAAGGCATAACGCGAATCTTTGTAACTTGTCACACATTTGTCTGCCATAAGTTTACATGCTTCTGTTAAAGCAACCAGTTCAGCTTCCTGAGCTGAATAATTTGATGGCAGTTTGCCAGATGTCACGACCTCAAATTCAGTGGTTATCGCGTAACCAACCTTATTCTTTCCTGTTTGTGGATCTTTGGAAGCCGATCCATCCACAAAGAGGATATTGTCACAATTGTCTAATGGCGTTTCTAATAGATCTGGATGCGGTGTGCACACCTGTTGAAGCACTGACAGACAACAGTGAGGTCCCTCGCCATCCTCCTCTGTCGGGAGAAGTGTGGCAGGGATTCACAGTTGTGCATCTTTTAACAGTTATGTTTGGCATGTCCAATAAAATTGTGTGGTACCTCAGCCATCGGGCTGTAGATAAATGTGACATTCTCTGCTCTTGCAAAATCATGGAGACTGCGTGTGCAACCATCAAAGTTAAATCAGAATACCCCACAAATTCCCTGGATGCCAGTACTGCCAGTTCAGCAGCTGCCACAGGTCGCAGTCTGTCTCCATGAGTCTGCAAAAGAACAGAAGTCATAAATGTGATGTTCTCATTAACCATCTGAACAAACGGTTTGTTTACATCTGGCATGCCCGAAGTGGGAGCCAGAGCCATTTGCACTTTCATGTTTGCAAATGCCTCTTCGGCTTCGCTTGTCCAAACAAGCTTGTCACATGACCTCAGCCCTTTCCCTGTCATCAGGGCTCGCAAAGGCTGTTCAAGAATGGCATAATTAGGAATAAATGTATGACAATAAGCACACATTCCTAAAGATGACAATAATTGTTTTTTTTTTTCGTAATTGGTTTTGGCACATCTTTTATGGAATGTACACGTTTGTCACAGATGGATTTACTGTCTCATCAACCATCTGAACTTCAATCTCAAAATCACATTTTGATATAAATGCTCCTATACTAATCTGTTGCTTTTATGCATTCTCTCACAAAGGGGCCCAAATCTGCTCACAACTGCTCTTTGGCCTTGATCACTGATAAAGTGTCTCAGCTCTCCCTGCTATCAAAATAGAACTGCATTTGTTTTTCTGTCAGGCAATCTGAGAGCACACACACACATTTTCTTCCCAGTTAAACCACCCCTCCTCAGATTATGGTTCACGGTCAATTACGACATGTGACGTGCAATGCAATTGGTCAGGCGTTATATTTTCTGTGTTAAATGACATTGTTCGATCTTTTGCCAATTTCAAGATCATTTTTTTTCCCAATCATCATTTTTCACACACCATTCATAAGCCCACTGCGGTTCAAATTTAGAACAACATATTTGTGGTTCTTCCTCAATGCTAATTCCAAAGGAAGTAAGGATCAAATTTAATTAACACATTAAATCTCTGGCCATTAGAGGTACCGGACAAGCATGTTTAAATGTTCTCCCCTTCTCTTTTGACTCATACTCTAAGGGCACTGTGAATTTTTCAGAAATCAAATGGCCCTAGGCCAAAGTGCTCTTTATGCACTGATCCTGTCAATTCTGGGACACATGGCAAGTCACATAGTCCTATCGTAGTATGACCAGCCCCATAATCTACCAAAAAGTTGATATCTAGGCATTTGTAAAAACCCTGAACTTTTGTACATTCTCAAACATTCATCCAAAACATTATCACATAAAACTTCATCAGTCACACTGAAAGATTTGCAAGCCTTGTCTTCATTGCAGAGAGCATCATGTGAGTCAGCGTATGTGTGTATGTTGTCTGTGTGTCTGTGTAAAAATATGTTCACTTCCCTGTCCTGTAGCAGCTGATCACCGTTTCCGGCCCCCACCTTCGCTGCTCTCCGCTCTCTGCTCTGCTTCAGTCTGCTTTTTTCTTCCCCGGACAGTCTGCAGCCCAATGTCCCTTTTGCTTACACAGCCTGCATCTCGTACATTCTCTAAACTCACGGTCGTCAGTCTTACACACGCCGCAACTCCACCTTCGCTGGTTTCTGTAGCCTTTCTTCTTTCTGTCGGCCCACTTCTGCTGTGGTTTCGATGTACTGATATTAGACGCCAGCTGAAGATCTCTCTCTCCCTTTGCCTTGACTTTGTCTTTCTTTGTCAGCAGCTGTTGCTCTGCGTGTACAGCGTGTGCCAGGGTGGAGGTCAATCGCCCGCTCCATTCAATGTAACTTGCTTTCACTGCTTGTGCGGTCTCAGGAAAAAAGTTCATTCAGGTCTCCTTCACTGTCAGAGAGGGGAGAAGCTGCTTGTGGTGCTTGTCTTCTGGGCGGAGAGCAGTCGAGGTCGGGGTTCAGTCTCAGGGCTTTCAGCTCTGCCACGGGATAGTGATGATTATATGCCGGTGGCGCCGGCACAATCGCCGTTGCATGTGGGGAAACACAAACATACCTTTCATTAGTCGGTTCTGGTGATGCTGACACACAAACAGATCTTTCACACATCTTATTTTTACATTCCACATTTTCAACCCTACATGCTAATTCTTTCTGCATTTGCTTTTGTTCTCTTCTGTCTGCTTCCTTGAAGCAACAGCCCACTGTCTGTTCACATTCTTTACACACATGTTGAACGCAGCCACAACAACCTTTCTGTGCCCCGCTGCCCTGTTCCACTGATTCTCCTATAGTTTTTTCCCCTCATTTGACAGAAAACCGGTGTATCAAATTCGGCAAGCTTGCTTTGAGATTTCCCCATACTGGCTGTTTCTGTTTCTCTGTGGATTTACCGTTCGACGCACATCTTATAATCTGTAGGACGTCTCCCAACAGATCTGATTTCTTAACCCAAGATCAGTTAAGGGTGCACTCCCTTGTGCTTTGTTAATTACGGTTTGCCCAAAATCTTTCTCTGGAGGATGTTCCAGCGCTCAGTATTTCACCTAACCTAATTAACAATTTTGTGACCACACAAAAAACAGTCTCCGCCACTATGGGTTCACTCACCTTTATACCAAAAGAAAATAATTTAGTCGTCCCTTACCAGAGATATTTGGGTTGCCTCGGGTTCGTTTTCATTTGATTCCAGTGGAGTTTCTCCTGGCCCTGGTGCGGTCGGCCCCTCTCTCTTAAGCTTACGAGGTAGAGCTGGAACTTCTCAGTCCAGGTGGCCAAACACCGTCCGCACTCAGGTCCAGAAGGCACTTCCAAGGAATCCCACTATTCTGACACCAAATTGTTGTTGCAAAAAATTATCAACCAACCATTATCACTGCGTAAGAGACACTCTGACTCAAACAGTCTTTTAAAATAATTTATTCTTGCAAGAAGGACCCGGTCATTACACAGGAGTTGATCTGTGCCGAGAGTGGGACCTAGAGGGGAGGGCTGACTTGTATTTTATACTCTTTTATCCCAAGGTTTCTCAACAAAAGCAGATCCTCCCCCTCTGCATCCCTCAGACACAGAGGCATTCCCCTGCAATGACTATTACTGATTAATGAGTATCAAAATTTCTACAACAACAGGATTACGGGGTTTTACGTGAATGGAATTGAAGCACTATTCTGCTGCAGGTCGTGATAAAATGGTAAGGAAACAAACACAGCAACAATTCAAGAATATCTGGAAATAAAGCGACAGAGAATAAAATAGTGAGCTCTTCCTCGGATGCCATGTTTTTTATTTACACAAGTGAAATTACATCACTCAGGAGAAAGCAGCGACATCGACATGTATTCAGTGGTAAAGAGTACGCCGCTTATAAAGTGCATGTAAACCGGAACACTGCTTTATCTCAATATGCTGCCATGAAGGCCACTGAACGAACTCATGGTTTCAGGATTGGTTTCAGGTTGACCAATTAAAATCAATCCAATCAGACTTAACTGGTACCATGATGCAGCTCACCAAATTTCTCAGTCAACTCAGGCTTCGATCCTGACAACTGATATATAATATATATATATATATATATATATATATATATATATATATATATACACACACACACACACACACACATGTATATGTGTATGTGTATATATATATATATATATATATATATATATATATATATATATATATATATACACACACACACACGTATATGTGTATGTATATATATATATATATATATATATATATACACACACACACACGTATATGTGTATGTATATATATGCATATACATATACAATATGTATGTATATGTATAAATATATATGTACTGATATATTTTGGGTAAAATGCCATTGTCCTTAAGAAATAAAATTTAACAAAATATATTTAGGTTAATCAGAACAGCAGCTTTGAAACCGATTACAAAAAATTTTCTTAAACCAGAACCCCCACAATTTCAAAGATGGTGAGAAATTATTTTGGATTAATATCAAATGGAGAAAATAAAATTTAGAATTTTTAGATTCTTGATTTTTTTAACAAAATTAGTTTAAATACGAGGTATGATGTCCTAAAAAAGGAGGTGATGACTTCACTTTCTTTGCCCTTTATTTGAAATAAATTATAACATGTAACGTGAATGAATTACACATGTTATTTATAGAAAATGCTGTGAATGGTTATTCAAAATAACATGTATTTTTATTTCTATTTCTTGATGTACAATTTTTACGTTGTCTTAAGTAAAATAAAAAGCATAAAAAGGCTACTATTGATTAATTAAAAAGTGAGCACTTGGAATATTGTATGCAAAAAATTGGTTTGCAATAATAAGACGTATTTGTCCTTTTTTATAAAATAAACGTTTTGTGTTCTGTATAGATCGCTTGTATTATTATAACTTAAAGTAAAATAATGTATGTTCATCTTGAGTCCATGAAAGAAAGAAGGGGTTTGGGTGACATTCACCCCTTTCCATTGCAATCTTGAGCTTTTAATATTTTAAAAACAATAATTTTTTGTAGGTATTATATTAATCCGTCTTACTGGCTGTTTTATAGATTGCCTAATATAGTATGTTTATATTTTCAAAGATATTTTTAGCTATGGCTAAAGAGGGTAAATGAAAAGCAATTACATTTTAAAATATAGCTGCAAGCAGCAATGCGGATTCCTCAAAATGGCAAATCATTTAAAATTGATCAGTAGAGGGTTGGGGTTAAACCCTCTCAATGGATGAATCCAAAAAACACGTATTTCTGTCTGAATCCTAAACGAAACATTTTCAGTGTACAGGAATATCCATCATACCTTATGGATCCTTGAGGCGTTTTTGTTCCCAATGAGAAATGAGGCATGTACACAAAGATTCAAAAGAATTGGTTAAATGGCGTGGAAATGGTATCACTTTGAAAATATTTTTTGGGGCGTGGCCTGTAGCGCCACCTATGGGCAAATGTGGGTCATTCTTGGTTTGTGGGTTCCTGTTGGCCTGTAGTATCAATGTACATAATTAGAAAATATTTGACCAGAAAATGGGAATTTTGGGAATTACCTGTACCGCCCCCTAGCTGCGAATGTTGGCCATTCTTGGTTTGTGGGTTCCTGTTGGCATGTAGTATCAATGTACCAAATTAGAACATTTTTGACCAGAAAATGGGAATTTCGGCGTCTCCTGTAGCGCCCCCTAGGGGTGAATGTTAGCTATTCTTGGTTTGAGGGTTCCTGTTGGCATGTAGTATCAATGTACCAAATTATAACTTTTTTGACCATAAAATGGGAATTTCGGCGTGGCCTCTAGTGCCCCCTAGGGGCGAATGTTGGCCATTCTTTGTTTGTGGGTTCCTGTTGGCCAGTAGTATCAATGTACCATATTAGAAATTTTTGACCAGAAAACGAAATTTTGGGAGTGGCCTGTAGCGCCCCTAAGGGCGAATGTGGGCCATACTTGGTATGTGGGTTCTTGTTGGACTATGGAATCAATGTACCAAATTAGAAAATGTTTGACCAGAAAATGGGAATTTCGGCATGGCCTGTAGCGCCCCCTAGGGGTGAATGTCGGCCATTCTTGGTTTGTGGGTTCCTGTTGGCCTGTAGTATCAATGTACCAAATTAGAACATTTTTGACCAGAAAACGGGAATTTTGGCGTGGCCTTTAGCGCCCCCTAGTGGCGAATGTCGGCCATTCTTGGTTTGTGGGTTCCTGTTGGCCTGTAGTACCATTGTACCAAATTAGAACATTTTAGACCAGAAAATGGGAATTTCGGCATGGCCTGTAGCGCCCCCTAGTGGCGAATGTCGGCCATTCTTGGTTTGTGGGTTCCTGTTGGCCTGTAGTACCATTGTACCAAATTAGAACATTTTTGACCATAAAATGGGAATTTCGGCGTGGCCTCTAGTGCCCCCTAGGGGCGAATGTTGGCCATTCTTTGTTTGTGGGTTCCTGTTGGCCAGTAGTATCAATGTACCATATTAGAAAATTTTTGACCAGAAAACGAAATTTTGGGAGTGGCCTGTAGCGCCCCTAAGGGCGAATGTGGGCCATACTTGGTATGTGGGTTCTTGTTGGCCTGTAGTATCAAAGTACCAAATTAGAAAATTTTTGACCAGAAAATGGGAATTTTGGCGTGTCCTGTAGTGCCCCCTAGGGGTGAATGTTGGCCATTCTTGGTTTGAGGGTTTCTGTTGACCTGTAGTATCAATGTACCAAATTATAACTTTTTTGACCAGAAAATGGGAATTTCGGCGTGGCCTCTAGTGCCCCCTAGGGGCGAATGTTGGCCATTCTTTGTTTGTGGGTTCCTGTTGGCCTGTAGTATCAAAGTACCAAATTAGAAAATTTTTGACCAGAAAATGGGAATTTTGGCTTGTCCTGTAGTGCCCCCTAGTGGCGAATGTCGGTCATTCTTGGTTTGTGGATTCCTGTTGGCCTGTACTATTATTGTACCGAATTAGAACACTTTTGACCAGAAAATGGGAATTTTGGCTTGTCCTGTAGTGCCCCGTAGTGGCGTATGTCGGTCATTCTTGGTTTGTGGATTCCTGTTGGCCTGTACTATTAATTTACCAAATTAGAATATTTTTGACCAGAAAATGGGAATTTTGGCATGGCCATTCTTTGCACAGTACTTCAGAGTGATGTCATCTTTAAGCATGTTAGGTTTGAAAAACCATCAGTCAAAATTACATTTGATTTATTGACACGTATATTGTTAAAATTTGGACATTTACATAAACACGCCCCTTTCAGCCATTTTGTATTGTATTCATTTTTCCTAAGTAACGTTTTCAAAGACTTCAATTCTACACATGTGTAACAAATTTCGTCAATTGGAGCTACGGTTCAGGAGAAGAAGAGTTTTGTAGGTTTTCACAAATTTTCAACTTACGGGAAAATCCATCATGGCGGAAATTATGGGTCCTTGAGGCTTTTTTGTTCCCCATGAGGAATGAGGCATGTACACCAAGTTTCAGAAGATTTGGACAAATGGCGTGGAAATGGTATCAATTTGAAAATTTATTTTTTGGGCCTGGCCTATAGCGCCACCTATGGGCGAATGTGGACCATTCTTGGTTTGGGGGTACCCGTTGGCATGGAGTATCAATGTGCCAATTTAGAAAATTTTTGACCAGTGACTTTATGAGCTATTGGGGCTCAAGGAGAAGAATTATAATAATAATAATAAATATAGCTGCAAGCAGCAATGCGGATTCCTCCTCAAAATGGCAAATCATTTAAAATTGATCAGTAGATGGTTGGGGATAAACCCTCCCAATTAAGGAATTCAAAAAACATGTCTTTGTCTGAATCCTAAGCGAAACATTTTCAATGTACAGGAAAATCCATACCGGACCTTATGGATCCTTGAGGCTTTTTGTTCCCAATGAGAAATGAGGCATGTACACCAAGTTTCAGAAGAATTGGACAAATGGCGTGGAAATGGTATCACTTTGAAAATATTTTTTTGGGGCGTGGCCTGTAGCGCCACCTATGGTCGAATGTGGGCCATTCTTGGTTTGTGGGTTCCTGTTGGCCTGTAGTATCAATGTACAAAATTAGAAAATATTTGACCAGAAAATGGGAATTTTGGAGTGGCCTGTAGCGCCCCCTAGGGGCGAATGTGGGCCATTCTTGGTTTGTGGGTTCCTGTTGGACTATGGAATCAATGTACCAAATTAGAAAATGTTTGACCAGAAAATGGGAATTTCGGCATGGCCTGTAGCGCCCCCTAGGGGTGAATGTCGGCCATTCTTGGTTTGTGGGTTCCTGTTGGCCTGTAGTATCAATGTACCAAATTAGAACATTTTTGACCAGAAAACGGGAATTTTAGGCGTGGCCTTTAAGCCCCCTAGTGGCGAATGTCGGCCATTCTTGGTTTGTGGGTTCCTGTTGGCCTGTAGTACCATTGTACCAAATTAGAACATTTTAGACCAGAAAATGGGAATTTCGGCATGGCCTGTAAGCCCCCTAGAGGCTGAATGTTGGCCATTCTTTGCGTAGTACTTCAGAGTGATGTCATCTTGAAGCATGTTAGGTTTGAAAAACCATCAGTCAAAATTACATTTGATTTATTGACACGTATATATTGTTAAAATTTGGACATTTACATAAACACGCCCCTTTCAGCCATTTTGTATCGTATTCATTTTTCCTAAGTAGCGTTTTCAAAGACTTCAATTCTACACATGTGTACCAAATTTCAAGTCAATTGGAGCTACGGTTCAGGAGAAGAAGAGTTTTGTAGGTTTTAGCAAATTTTTCACCGTCCGGAAAAATCCATCATGGCGGAAGTTATGGGTTCTTGAGGCTTTTTGTTCCCCATGAGAAATGAGGCATGTACACCAAGTTTCAGAAGATTTGGACAAATGGCGTGGAAATGGTATCACTTTGAAAATATTTTTTTGGGCGTGGCCTGTAACGCCACCTATGGGCGAATGTTGACCATTCTTGGTTTGGGGGTACCCGTTGGCATGGACTATCAATGTGCCAATTTAGAAAACTTTTGACCAGTGACTTTTTGAGCTATTTGGGCTCAAGGAGAAGAATAATAATAATAATAATAAATATAGCTGCAAGCAGCAATGCAGATTCCTCCTCAAAATGGCAAATCATTTCAAATTGATCAGTAGAGGGTTGGGGTTAAACCCTCTCAATGGATGAATCCAAAAAACACGTATTTCTGTCTGAATCCTAAGCGAAACATTTTCAGTCTACAGGAAAATCCATCATACCTTATGGATCCTTGAGGCGTTTTTGTTCCCAATGAGAAATGAGGCATGTACACCAAGATTCAAAAGAATTGGTTAAATGGCGTGGAAATGGTATCACTTTGAAAATATTTTTTTGGGAGCGTGGCCTGTAGCGCCTCCTATGGGCAAATGTGGGTCATTCTTGGTTTGTGGGTTCCTGTTGGCCTGTAGTATCAATGTACATAATTAGAAAATATTTGACCAGAAAATGGGACTTTTGGGAATTACCTGTAGCGCCCCTAGGGGTGAATGTTGGCCATTCTTGGTTTGAGGGTTCCTGTTGACCTGTAGTATCAATGTACCAAATTAGAAAATGTTTGACCATAAAATGGGAATTTCAGGTGGCCTCTAGTGCCCCCTAGAGGCTGAATGTTAGCCATACTTGGTTTGTGGGTTCCTGTTGGCCAGTAGTATCAATGTACCATATTAGAAAATTTTTGACCAGAAAACGAAATTTTGGGAGTGGCCTGTAAGCCCCCTAATGGCGAATGTGGGCCATACTTGGTTTGTGGGTTCCTGTTGGCCTGTAGTATCAATGTACCAAATTATAACTTTTTGACCAGAAAATGGGAATTTCGAGCTTGGCCTCTAAGCGCCACCTAGTGGTGAATGTCGGTCATTCTTGGTTTGTGGATTCCTTTTGGCCTGTACTATTAATGTACCAAATTAGAACATTTTTGACCAGAAAATGGGAATTTCAGCATGGCCTGTAGTGCCCCTAGAGGCTGAATGTTAGCCATTCTTGGTTTGAGGGTTCCTGTTGACCTGCAGTATCAATGTACCAAATTTGAGCGTTTTTGACCAGAAAGCGAAATTTTGGAGTAGCCTGTAAGCGCCCCTAAGGGCTGAATGTGGGCCACACTTGGTTTGTGGGTTCCTGTTGGCCTGTAGTATCAAAGTACCAAATTAGAAAATTTTTGACCAGAAAATGGGAATTTTGGCTTGTCCTGTAGTGCCCCTAGTGGCGAATGTCGGTCATTCTTGGTTTGTGGATTCCTGTTGGCCTGTACTATTCTTGTTCGAATTAGAACATTTTTGACCAGAAAATGGGAATTTTGGCTTGTCCTGTAGTGCCCCTAGTGGCGTATGTCGGTCATTATTGGTTTGTGGATTCCTGTTGGCCTGTACTATTAATTTACCAAATTAGAACATTTTTGACCAGAAAATGGGAATTTTGGCATGGCCATTCTTTGCACAGTACTTCAGAGTGATGTCATCTTTAAGCATGTTAGGTTTGAAAAACCATCAGTCAAAATTACATTTGATTTATTGACGCGTATATATTGTTAAAATTTGGACATTTACATAAACACGCCCCTTTCAGCCATTTTGTATCGTATTCATTTTTCCTAAGTAACGTTTTCAAGGATGTCCATTCTACACATGTGTACCAAATTTCAAGTCAATTGGAGCTACGGTTCAGGAGAAGAAAGAGTTTTGTAGGTTTTAGCAAATTTTCAGCGTATGGGAAAATCCATCATGGCGGAAGTTATGGGTTCTTGAGGCTTTTTGTTCCCCATGAGGAATGAGGCATGTACACCAAATTTCAGAAGATTTGGACAAATGGCGTGGAAATTGTATCACTTTGAATTTTGTTTTTTGGGCGTGGCCTGTAAGCGCCACCTATGGGCGAATGTGGGCCATTCTTGGTTTGGGGGTACCCGTTGGCATGGAGTATCAATGTGCCAATTTAGAAAATTTTTGACCAGTGACTTTTTGAGCTATTGGGGCTCAAGGAAAAGAAGAATAATAATAATAATAATAATAATAATAATAATAATAAATATAGCTGCAAGCAGCAATGCTGATTCCTCCTCAAAATGGCAAATCATTTAAAATTGATCAGTAGATGGTTGGGGATAAACCCTCCCAATTAAGGAATTCAAAAAACATGTCTTTGTCTGAATCCTAAACGAAACATTTTCAATGTACAGGAAAATCCATACGGACCTTATGGATCCTTGAGGCTTTTTGTTCCCAATGAGAAATGAGGCATGTACACCAAGTTTCAGAAGAATTGGACAAATGGCGTGGAAATGGTATCACTTTGAAAATATTTTTTTGGGGCGTGGCCTGTAGCACCACCTATGGTCGAATGTGGGCCATTCTTGGTTTGAGGGTTCCTGTTGGCCTGTAGTATCAATGTACCAAATTAGAACGTTTTTGACCAGAAAACTGAGAATTTTGGAGTAGCCTGTAAGCGCCCCTAAGGGCAGAATGTGGAGCCATACTTGGTATGTGGGTTCCTGTTGGCCTGTAGTATCAATGTACCAAATTAGAAAATTTTTGACCAGAAAATGGGAATTTTGGCTTGTCCTGTAGTGCCCCCTAGTGGCGTATGTCGGTCATTCTTGGTTTGTGGATTCCTGTTGGCCTGTACTATTAATTTACCAAATTAGAACATTTTTGACCAGAAAATGGGAATTTTGGCTTGTCCTGTAGTGCCCCCTAGTGGCGTATGTCGGTCATTCTTGGTTTGTGGATTCCTGTTGGCCTGTACTATTAATTTACCAAATTAGAACATTTTTGACCAGAAAATGGGAATTTTGGCATGGCCATTCTTTGCACAGTACTTCAGAGTGATGTCATCTTTAAGCATGTTAGGTTTGAAAAACCATCAGTCAAAATTACATTTGATTTATTGACACGTATATATTGTTAAAATTTGGACATTTACATAAACACGCCCCTTTCAGCCATTTTGTATCGTATTCATTTTTCCTAAGTAGCGTTTTCAAGGATGTCCATTCTACACATGTGTACCAAATTTCAAGTCAATTGGAGCTACGGTTCAGGAGAAGAAGAGTTTTGTAGGTTTTAGCAAATTTTCAGCGTCGGGAAAATCCATCATGGCGGAAGTTATGGGTTCTTGAGGCTTTTTGTTCCCCATGAGGAATGAGGCATGTACACCAAATTTCAGAAGATTTGGACAAATGGCGTGGAAATTGTATCACTTTGAATTTTGTTTTTTGGGCGTGGCCTGTAGCGCCACCTATGGGCGAATGTGGGCCATTCTTGGTTTGGGGGTACCCGTTGGCATGGAGTATCAATGTGCCAATTTAGAAAATTTTTGACCAGTGACTTTTTGAGCTATTGGGGCTCAAGGAGAATAATAATAATAATAATAATAATAATAATAATAATAATAATAATAATAAAACCATCAATTACAATAGATTCCCTCCTACGGAGGAATCTAATAATAAAACCATCAATTACAATAGATTCCCTCCTACGGAGGAATCTAATAATAATAATAATAAATATAGCTGCAAGCAGCAATGCGGATTCCTCCTCAAAATGGCAAATCATTTCAAATTGATCAGTAGAGGGTTGGGGTTAAACCCTCTCAATGGATGAATCCAAAAAACATGTATTTCTGTCTGAATCCTAAACGAAACATTTTCAGTCTACAGGAAAATCCATCATACCTTATGGATCCTTGAGGCGTTTTTGTTCCCAATGAGAAATGAGGCATGTACACCAAGATTCAAAAGAATTGGTTAAATGGCGTGGAAATGGTATCACTTTGAAAATATTTTTTGGGGTGTGGCCTGTAAGCGCCTCCTATGGGCAAATGTGGGTCATTCTTGGTTTGTGGGTTCCTGTTGGCCTGTAGTATCAATGTACATAATTAGAAAATATTTGACCAGAAAATGGGACTTTTGGGAATTACCTGTAAGCGCCCCTAGGGGTGAATGTTGAGCCATTCTTGGTTTGAGGGTTCCTGTTGACCTGTAGTATCAATGTACCAAATTAGAACATTTTTGACCATAAAATGGGAATTTCGGAGTGGCCTCTAGTGCCCCTAAGGGCGAATGTTGGCCATTCTTTGTTTGTGGGTTCCTGTTGGCCAGTAGTATCAATGTACCATATTAGAAAATTTTGACCAGAAAACGAAATTTTGGGAGTGGCCTGTAGAGCCCCCTAATGGCGAATGTGGGCCATACTTGGTTTGTGGGTTCCTGTTGGCCTGTAGTATCAATGTACCAAATTATAACTTTTTTGACCAGAAAATGGGAATTTTGGCTTGTCCTGTAGTGCCCCCTAGTGGCGTATGTCGGTCATTATTGGTTTGTGGATTCCTGTTGGCCTGTACTATTAATTTACCAAATTAGAACATTTTTGACCAGAAAATGGGAATTTTGGCATGGCCATTCTTTGCACAGTACTTCAGAGTGATGTCATCTTTAAGCATGTTAGGTTTGAAAAACCATCAGTCAAAATTACATTTGATTTATTGACACGTATATATTGTTAAAATTTGGACATTTACATAAACACGCCCCTTTCAGCCATTTTGTATCGTATTCATTTTTCCTAAGTAACGTTTTCAAGGATGTCCATTCTACACATGTGTACCAAATTTCAAGTCAATTGGAGCTCACGGTTCAGGAGAAGAAGAGTTTTGTAGGTTTTAGCAAATTTTCAGCGTCACGGGAAAATCCATCATGGCGGAAGTTATGGGTTCTTGAGGCTTTTTGTTCCCCATGAGGAATGAGGCATGTACACCAAATTTCAGAAGATTTGGACAAATGGCGTGGAAATTGTATCACTTTGAATTTTGTTTTTTGAGCGTGGCCTGTAAGCGCCACCTATGGGCGAATGTGGGCCATTCTTGGTTTGGGGGTACCCGTTGGCATGGAGTATCAATGTGCCAATTTAGAAAATTTTGACCAGTGACTTTTTGAGCTATTGGGGCTCAAGGAGAATAATAATAATAATAATAATAATAAATATAGCTGCAAGCAGCAATGCTGATTCCTCCTCAAAATGGCAAATCATTTAAAATTGATCAGTAGATGGTTGGGGATAAACCCTCCCAATTAAGGAATTCAAAAAACATGTCTTTGTCTGAATCCTAAGCGAAACATTTTCAATGTACAGGAAAATCCATACCGGACCTTATGGATCCTTGAGGCTTTTTGTTCCCAATGAGAAATGAGGCATGTACACCAAGTTTCAGAAGAATTGGACAAATGGCGTGGAAATGGTATCACTTTGAAAATATTTTTTTGGGGCGTGGCCTGTAGCGCCACCTATGGTCGAATGTGGGCCATTCTTGGTTTGTGGGTTCCTGTTGGCCTGTAGTATCAATGTACAAAATTAGAAAATATTTGACCAGAAAATGGGAATTTTGGAGTGGCCTGTAAGCGCCCCTAGAGGCGAATGTGAGCCATTCTTGGTTTGTGGGTTCCTGTTGGCCTATGGAATCAATGTACCAAATTAGAAAATGTTTGACCAGAAAATGGGAATTTTGGAGTGGCCTGTAGCGCCCCTAGATGGCGAATGTTGGCCATTCTTGGTTTGTGGGTTCCTGTTGGCATGTAGTATCAATGTACCAAATTAGAACATTTTTGACCAGAAAGCGGGAATTTTGGCGTGGCCTTTAGAGCCCCCTAGTGGCGAATATAGTCCATTCTTGGTTTGTGGGTTCCTGTTGGCCTGTAGTACCATTGTACCAAATTAGAACATTTTAGACCAGAAAATGGGAATTTCGGCATGGCCTGTAAGCCCCCTAGAGGCGAATGTTAGCCATTCTTTGTGCAGTACTTCAGAGTGATGTCATCTTGAAGCATGTTAGGTTTGAAAAACCATCAGTCAAAATTACATTTGATTTATTGACACGTATATATTGTTAAAATTTGGACATTTACATAAACACGCCCCTTTCAGCCATTTTGTATCGTATTCATTTTTCCTAAGTAGCGTTTTCAAGGATGTCCATTCTACACATGTGTACCAAATTTCAAGTCAATTGGAGCTCACGGTTCAGGAGAAGAAGAGTTTTGTAGGTTTTAGCAAATTTTCAGCGTCTGGGAAAATCCATCATGGCGGAAGTTATGGGTTCTTGAGGCTTTTTGTTCCCCATGAGGAATGAGGCATGTACACCAAATTTCAGAAGATTTGGACAAATGGCGTGGAAATTGTATCACTTTGAATTTTGTTTTTTGGGCGTGGCCTGTAAGCGCCACCTATGGGCGAATGTGGGCCATTCTTGGTTTGGGGGTACCCGTTGGCATGGAGTATCAATGTGCCAATTTAGAAAATTTTGACCAGTGACTTTTTGAGCTATTGGGGCTCAAGGAGAAGAATAATAATAATAATAAATATAGCTGCAAGCAGCAATGCGGATTCCTCCTCAAAATGGCAAATCATTTAAAATTGATCAGTAGATGGTTGGGGATAAACCCTCCCAATTAAGGAATTCAAAAAAACATGTCTTAGTCTGATTCCTAAACAAAACATTTTCAATGTACAGGAAAATCCATACCGGACCTTATGGATCCTTGAGGCTTTTTGTTCCCAATGAGAAATGCGGCATGTACACCAAGTTTCAGAAGAATTGGACAAATGGGGTGGATATTATATCATTTTGAAAAAAAAAATTTGGAGCGTGGCCTGTAAGCGCCACCTATGGGCAAATGTTGGTCATTCTTGGTTTGTGGGTTCCTGTTGGCCTGTAGTATAAATGTACAAAATTAGAAAATATTTGACCAGAAAATGGGAATTTTGGAGTGGCCTGTAAGCCCCCTAGGGGCGAATGTGGGCCTTTCTTGGTTTGTGGGTTCCTGTCGGCCTGTAGAATCAATACACCAAATTAGAAAATGTTTGACCAGAAAATGGGATTTTTGGAATTACCTGTAGCGCCCCTAATGGCGAATGTTGGCCATTAAGTGGTTTGTGGGTTCCTGTTGGCATGTAGTATCAGTGTACCAAATTAGAACATTTTTGACCAGAAAATGGGAATTTTGGCATGGCCTGTAAGCGCCCCTAGGGGTGAATGTTGTCCATTCTTGGTTTGTGGGTTCCTGTCTGCCTGTAGTATCAATGTACCAAATTAAAAAAAATTTGACCAGAAAGCGGGAATTTTAGGCGTGGCCTTTAAGCCCCCTAGTGGCGAATGTCGGCCATTCTTGGTTTGTGGGTTCCTGTTGGCCTGTAGTACCATTGTACCAAATTAGAACATTTTAGACCAGAAAATGGGAATTTCGACATGGCCTGTAAGCCCCCTAGGGGCGAATGTCAACCATTCTTTCATGAGTACTTCAGAGTGATGTCATCTTGAAGCATGTTAGGTTTGAAAAACCATCAGTCAAAATTACATTTGATTTATTGACAGGTATATATTGTTAAAATTTGGACATTTACATAAACACGCCCCTTTCAGACATTTTGTATCACATTCATTTTTCCTAAGTAATGTTTTCAAGGATGTCCATTCTACAAATGTGTACCAAATTTCAAGTCAATTGGAGCTACGGTTCAGGAGAAGAAGAGTATTTTTAGGTTTTATGCAAATTTTCAGCGTCTGGGAAAATCCATCATGGTGAAAGTTATGGGTCCTTAAGGCTTTTTGTTCCCCATGAGGAATGAGGCATGTACACCAAGTTTCAGAAGATTTAGACAAATGGCGTGGAAATTGTATCACTTTGAATGAAAAATCACTTTGAAAATCTCTACTTTCACTTTCACTTCTCTCTTAAGATTTTTTTCTGTTTTTTTTGTGTGATTTACATAAGCATATCACAAGCAATTTTATTTGAAAGACTATCTAGGCACATAATAACACTGTATAGCTGTGACTGTTTATAACTATTTCAAAATGTAGCCTACAAGCTCACACTTTAAATGGTCAGTGCTTTGATTTTTAAATCATTAAAATAGCAACAGATCCAGTGAAAAAAATGGAGTGATTGTGTTTACATGCCATTCAAAAAGCGTGGCATTTTACAAGGTAAGAGAGAAATAAAAAAACTTAAAATAATACCATTTGTACTTCTCAATTACTTGGGAATGTCTATGTTCAGGGCGAAGGCTAAATTGTTACTGTCTCTTTAAGAGGCTTTTATCGCATGATCACGATACTTAAGGCACAGTTCAGTTTAATCTTTTGAGAACTGAGAAGTATCATTATTTTCGTTTTGTGCCATGCTTGTTGCATTTGTATTCATTGTGAGATGATAAAATACAGACTGCGTGAATGGTTGATTTTGTTCACTTGAATTTTGTGGCGTGTTTCAGAAAAATAATCGCGAAGACAGAGACTGAGCACCCTGTTTATTTATTTTACAAAAGCACAAGGTTTTGTTGTTATTGTAAGTGTACACAAATAAAAGTACACATTTCATAGTTAAGTAATGATGTCTTGCATGTTTCTGTATGGGCAAAAATGGCGCTAGTATTTTGTTTAAGTTGTTTCCGCTGTTTAGAGAGAAAAATATAGCAGGGCGTCATCTGGAATAATGCCAGAATAAAATATAATTATTCAGATTTCTTTCTCAACTGTTTGTTCACTTGAGACATAACAGACTCCTCAATATATCATGTATTTTGACACTCTGTTGTATGAAATTGTCCGTTCAGGCGCTAAGCAGCAGCGAAAGACATCGAGTCGCGTGAGTTAGAGCGGCGCGACTCGCTGTGTCACACAAACAGCTCGCAAACATGTATTTGAGTTGTTTTGACATTTGTTGAGTTGAATAGTGTAAAATCGGCTTGAATGTTCAAACAGGCAAACATTGTATACAACCGACAAACCTTCATGATGATCGCGAGCAAAAATGATCTACGCCTCGCGGTTTTGCGTGTTGTCAGAGACAATTAAACAACATCATTCTCGGAAGTTTTGATACGTTAGGATTGATCAGCCCATCCCTACTTTCTTTAGACATATGTTTCATGTTTGTGTAAGTTTTTGTGGCGTGTTTCAGAAAGATATTAAGCTTAGACAAAGAGCACACGGTTTATTTTCTTTATTTTACAACAAATAAAAGTACAACTTTCATAGTTTGTGACGATGTATTAAATGTATCTGTATGTGCAAAAATAGCGCAGTATTTTGTTTAAGCTGTTAGCAGCTGTTTGAGAGAAAAATCTTAACAGGACACCACAGCGGCATCCGTGTTGTTCACAATAATTCATAATTAAATATATTGATACCCAATTTCTTTATCAACTGTTTGTTCACTTGATACATAACAGACACCCCAATATATCATGTATTTTGGTGTATGAAATTGTCCGTTCAAGCGCATGAAGCTGTGAAGCGAACTCTCATCGGCGTCGCGGCGTTAGTCGCGACGCGGCTCGCTTCGCTGTGTCACACAAACTGCTTCGAAAACATTTATTTGAGTTGTTTTGCCTTTGTTGAGTTGAATAGTGTAAAATGGCTTGAATGTTCAAGCAGGCAACCATTGTACACAACCAACAAACCTTCGTGAAGATCGCGAGCAAAAATGATCTCGCCTCGAGGATTAGCGTGTTGTCAGAGACAATTAAACAACATCATACTCGGAAGTTTTGATACGTTAGCAGCTGTCTCGATAGAGAAAAATCTAACAGGACATCACAGCGGCATCACTAGACCCCTTCAATAATTCATAATTCAATATATTGATACCCGATTTCTTTATCAACTGTTTGTTCACTTGAGATATAGCAGACACCCCAATATATCATGTATTTTGGTGTATGAAATTGTCCGTTGAAGCATAAGAAGGAAGCGAACTCTCATCGGCGTCGCGAGCGTTAGGCAGCGACGTGGCTTCGCTTCGCTGTGTCACACAAACTGCTTTCGAAAACATTTATTTGAGTTGTTTTGCCTTTGTTGAGTTGAATAGTGTAAAATCGGCTTGAATGTTCAAACTGGAAAGCATTAAGACACACAATTGATTTGACATACCTCCGTGCAGGCATAAAATGTCTTCTGTAGTCTAAGTCTGGAGCTCCACCCACTAGGAGACCGAAATGCTTCATTAGAGATTGCTACAGAAGAGCTGCATGTGGTAGACAGAGTTACTCCAGTAGAGGAGCCTCTTTGCTCAGCCAATGTAAGTGAATGGGATTTTACATGTGGACCATATTTGTCCAGTAGAGGAGCACTTTTGCTCAGCCATTGTAAATCAATGGGATTTTAAAAATTTTTGATCATCTTTTGTGTGTACATTTACATAAACACGTCCATTTCAGCCATTTTGTATTGTATTCATTTTTTGCTAAGTAGCGTTTGGAAAGACATACATACTACACCGTGTGCCAAATTCCAAGTCAATTGGAGCTGAGGTTCAGGAGAAGAAGAGTTTTGTAGGTTTTCCAAAATTTTCACTGTACAGGAAAATCCATAATGGCAGAAGTATGGGTCCTTGAGGCTTTTTGTTCCCCATGAGAAATGAGGCATGTTTACAAAGTTTCAGAAGATTTGGACAAATGGGGTGGAAATTATATCACTTTGAATTTTTGTTTTTTGGGCGTGGCCTGTAGCGCCACCTATGGGCGAATGTTGACCATTCTTGGTTTGGGGGTACCCGTTGGCATGGAGTATCAATGTGCCAATTTAGAAAATTTTTGACCAGTGACTTTTTGAGCTATTGGGGCTCAAGGAGAAGAATAATAATAATAATAATAATAATAATAATAATAATAATAATAAGACAAATACAATAGACTCTGAGCTAATAGCAGCAATGCTGGATTCCTCCTCAAAATGGCAAATCATTTAAAATTGATCAGTAGATGGTTGGGGATAAACCCTCCCAATTAAGGAATTCAAAAAAACATGTCTTAGTCTGATTCCTAAACAAAACATTTTCAATGTACAGGAAAATCCATACCGGACCTTATGGATCCTTGAGGCTTTTTGTTCCCAATGAGAAATGCGGCATGTACACCAAGTTTCAGAAGAATTGGACAAATGGGGTGGATATTATATCATTTTGAAAAAAAAATTTGGAGGCGTGGCCTGTAAGCACCACCTATGGGCAAATGTTGGTCATTCTTGGTTTGTGGGTTCCTGTTGGCCTGTAGTATAAATGTACAAAATTAGAAAATATTTGACCAGAAAATGGGAATTTTGGAGTGGCCTGTAAGCCCCCTAGGGGCGAATGTGGAGCCTTTCTTGGTTTGTGGGTTCCTGTTGGCCTGTAGAATCAATACACCAAATTAGAAAATGTTTGACCAGAAAATGGGATTTTTGGAATTACCTGTAAGCCCCCTAATGGCGAATGTTGGCCATTCAGTGGTTTGTGGGTTCCTGTTGGCATGTAGTATCAGTGTACCAAATTAGAACATTTTTGACCAGAAAATGGGAATTTTGGCATGGCCTGTAAGCCCCCTAGGGGTGAATGTTGTCCATTCTTGGTTTGTGGGTTCCTGTCTGCCTGTAGTATCAATGTACCAAATTAAAAAAATTTGACCAGAAAGCGGGAATTTTAGGCGTGGCCTTTAAGCCCCCTAGTGGCGAATGTCGGCCATTCTTGGTTTGTGGGTTCCTGTTGGCCTGTAGTACCATTGTACCAAATTAGAACATTTTAGACCAGAAAATGGGAATTTCGACATGGCCTGTAAGCCCCCTAGGGGCGAATGTCGACCATTCTTTGCGCAGTACTTCAGAGTGATGTCATCTTGAAGCATGTTAGGTTTGAAAAACCATCAGTCAAAATTACATTTGATTTATTGACAGGTATATATTGTTAAAATTTGGACATTTACATAAACACGCCCCTTTCAGACATTTTGTATCACATTCATTTTTCCTAAGTAATGTTTTCAAGGATGTCCATTCTACAAATGTGTACCAAATTTCAAGTCAATTGGAGCTCACGGTTCAGGAGAAGAAGAGTATTTTTAGGTTTTAGCAAATTTTTCAGCGTCACGGGAAAATCCATCATGGTGAAAGTTATGGGTCCTTAAGGCTTTTTGTTCCCCATGAGGAATGAGGCATGTACACCAAGTTTCAGAAGATTTAGACAAATGGCGTGGAAATTGTATCACTTTGAATGAAAAATCACTTTGAAAATCTCTACTTTCACTTTCACTTCTCTCTTAAGATTTTTTTCTGTTTTTTTTGTGTGATTTACATAAGCATATCACAAGCAATTTTATTTGAAAGACTATCTAGGCACATAATAACACTGTATAGCTGTGACTGTTTATAACTATTTCAAAATGTAGCCTACAAGCTCACACTTTAAATGGTCAGTGCTTTGATTTTTAAATCATTAAAATAGCAACAGATCCAGTGAAAAAAATGGAGTGATTGTGTTTACATGCCATTCAAAAACGTGGCATTTTACAAGGTAAGAGAGAAATAAAAAAACTTAAAATAATACCATTTGTACTTCTCAATTACTTGGGAATGTCTATGTTCAGGGCGAAGGCTAAATTGTTACTGTCTCTTTAAGAGGCTTTTATCGCATGATACGATACTTAAGGCACAGTTCAGTTTAATCTTTTGAGAACTGAGAAGTATCATTATTTTCGTTTTGTGCCATGCTTGTTGCATTTGTATTCATTGTGAGATGATAAAATACAGACTAAGTGAATGGTTGATTTTGTTCACTTGAATTTTGTGGCGTGTTTCAGAAAAATAATCGTGAAGACAGAGACTGAGCACCCTGTTTATTTATTTTACAAAAGCACAAGGTTTTGTTGTTATTGTAAGTGTACACAAATAAAAGTACACATTTCATAGTTAGTAATGATGTCTTGCATGTTTCTGTATGGGCAAAAATGGCGCAGTATTTTGTTTAAGTTGTTTCAGCTGTTTGAGAGAAAAATATAGCAGGGCGTCATCTGGAATAATGCCAGAATAAAATATAATTATTCAGATTTCTTTCTCAACTGTTTGTTCACTTGAGACATAACAGACTCCTCAATATATCATGTATTTTGACACTCTGTTGTATGAAATTGTCCGTTCAGGCGTAAGCAGCAGCGAAAGACATCGAGTCGCGTGAGTTAGGCGCGAGCGGCTCGCTGTGTCACACAAACAGCTTCGCAAACATGTATTTGAGTTGTTTTGACATTTGTTGAGTTGAATAGTGTAAAATCGGCTTGAATGTTCAAACAGGCAAACATTGTATACAACCGACAAACCTTCATGATGATCGCGAGCAAAAATGATCTACGCCTCGCGGTTTTGCGTGTTGTCAGAGACAATTAAACAACATCATTCTCGGAAGTTTTGATACGTTAGGATTGATCAGCCCATCCCTACTTTCTTTAGACATATGTTTCATGTTTGTGTAAGTTTTTGTGGCGTGTTTCAGAAAGATATTAAGCTTAGACAAAGAGCACACGGTTTATTTTCTTTATTTTACAACAAATAAAAGTACAACTTTCATAGTTTGTGACGATGTATTAAATGTATCTGTATGTGCAAAAATAACGCAGTATTTTGTTTAAGCTGTTAGCGCTGTTTGAGAGAAAAATCTTAACAGGACACCACAGCGGCATCCGTGTTGTTCACAATAATTCATAATTAAATATATTGATACCCAATTTCTTTATCAACTGTTTGTTCACTTGATACATAACAGACACCCCAATATATCATGTATTTTGGTGTATGAAATTGTCCGTTCAAGCGCATGAAGCTGTGAGCGAACTCTCATCGGCGTCGCGGCGTTAGTCGCGGCATGGCTTCGCTTCGCTGTGTCACACAAACTGCTTTCGAAAACATTTATTTGAGTTGTTTTGCCTTTGTTGAGTTGAATAGTGTAAAATCGGCTTGAATGTTCAAGCAGGCAACCATTGTACACAACCAACAAACCTTCGTGAAGATCGCGAGCAAAAATGATCTGCGCCTCGAGGATTGCGTGTTGTCAGAGACAATTAAACAACATCATACTCGGAAGTTTTGATACGTTAGCGCTGTCTCGATGAGAAAAATCTAACAGGACATCACAGCGGCATCACTAGACCCCTTCAATAATTCATAATTCAATATATTGATACCCGATTTCTTTATCAACTGTTTGTTCACTTGAGATATAGCAGACACCCCAATATATCATGTATTTTGGTGTATGAAATTGTCCGTTGAAGCGCATAAGAAGGAAGCGAACTCTCATCGGCGTCGCGAGCGTTAGGCAGCGCGGCTCGCTTCGCTAGTGTCACACAAACTGCTTTCGAAAACATTTATTTGAGTTGTTTTGCCTTTGTTGAGTTGAATAGTGTAAAATCAGCTTGAATGTTCAAACTGGAAAGCATTAAGACACACAATTGATTTGACATACCTCCATGCAGGCATAAAATGTCTTCTGTAGTCTAAGTCTGGAGCTCCACCCACTAGGAGACCGAAATGCTTCATTAGAGATTGCTACAGAAGAGCTGCATGTGGTAGACAGAGTTACTCCAGTAGAGGAGCCTCTTTGCTCAGCCAATGTAAGTGAATGGGATTTTACATGTGGACCATATTTGTCCAGTAGAGGGAGCACTTTTGCTCAGCCATTGTAAATCAATGGGATTTTAAAATTTTTGATCATCTTTTGTGTGTACATTTACATAAACACGTCCATTTCAGCCATTTTGTATTGTATTCATTTTTTGCTAAGTAACGTTTGGAAAGACATACATACTACACACGTGTGCCAAATTCCAAGTCAATTGGAGCTGAGGTTCAGGAGAAGAAAGAGTTTTGTAGGTTTTCCAAAATTTTCACTGTACAGGAAAATCCATAATGGCAGAAGTATGGGTCCTTGAGGCTTTTTGTTCCCCATGAGAAATGAGGCATGTTTACAAAGTTTCAGAAGATTTGGACAAATGGGGTGGAAATTATATCACTTTGAATTTTTGTTTTTTGGGCGTGGCCTGTAAGCGCCACCTATGGGCGAATGTTGACCATTCTTGGTTTGGGGGTACCCGTTGGCATGGAGTATCAATGTGCCAATTTAGAAAATTTTTGACCAGTGACTTTTTGAGCTATTGGGGCTCAAGGAGAATAATA